>NC_056740.1:73161391-73351391 GCF_019279795.1 Protopterus annectens | reverse complement strand
TGCAGAAGCAGCTCAGTTATTATATTGACAGTGCAAAGTCCTTTAGAAAAGATGATCAGCTATTTGTTGTGTTGGGACGAAGAAGTGCCAGAACAGACCATTTCTCGGCTACTGCCTTTTGTTATGTCCCCTTGGTAAATCTTGTCCAGTCTGTGTTAAGGTTCACTCTAAAAGGGCCTTGTTTTGTTCAGTGACTTACTGGAAAGAATTGTAGATGCAGCTACATGGTTCTTTGTACATATCTTTACAAGGCATTACAAACTGAATTCTTAGTCTAGATCCAGGACTTTTCTGCTCAGACCATTCAAGGGCTTCTGGATCCATATGTATCCTCCTCCTCACAGGTTGGATAGGCATTATTAATTGATGCCTACTTCAGCAGTGGGAATGGTTGACATAGTACAGTTGTGTAAATTGCAGTTACTCATAACAGTAGATTTTCAAATTCTTCACTGCTGCAGTAGCTGCACCAAACATCCATCTCTCTATTATTGTGTTTAATATGTTACTTTTCTTTTAGGAAAGAAAGTCCATAGGCTTTGCCACTCTGATAGCTGATTTAGCCACCAGCCATACATCTTACTTAAGTTTTTTTCCCTCTCCTATAACACTGCCACTAAACATGACACTTCTACACATTTTACATATATCAGCACATATGGACAGCACTAAATTTATTTCCGTTCCTAGCCTTTACTCTAATCCAAGACCCACAGGTTGCTGACAAATGAACTCCCTACTTCAGGCGAATGGTTTTATGTTGATATATACACACATTGCCACCCGTAATGTTGAAACATTTGTATATATCAACATAAAACCATTCGCCGGAAGTAGGGAGTTCATTTGTCAGCAACCTGTGGGTCTTGGATCCGATATCGGGTCCGAGCTGGCAACTTGTTTCATGCTAATGGATCCGAGCTCCTAACTCCTCCCCTCACCCAAAATCCCCTGCTAACCCTCCATGACCTCAGATCTAGTTTGCCGCGCTTGTGGATAGCTGGATTCTTGTGAGCTCATCTAGTCTTAGCAGTTAAGTTGTTATTTTTCTGTCAACTTTCTAAATTTTTTCTCAAAAATTTTTCTGTGTGTAAGTTTTAGGTACCCTTTAGAGTAATATATTTTCTTTTAAGTAGTTTTCCCTCCCTTCGCTGGTCGTTAGAGTGTGTTGTGTTTTGGGGCCTGTGTGTGTGTGTTGCATTACTTTTCTTTGAGTATGGCTGAGGCCCCAAAAGCCATTTTTTCTAAATGTACCGAGTGTGGCCATAAGCTCTCCCCGGCTGATGGCCACACTGGTATGCTCGTGCCTTGGGGTTGAACACCTCACCTCAGGCTGTACCATTTGTGCAGCGTTCAACCCCAGGGCACTGAAAGAGCGGAGGTCGAAGTTGGTCCTTGCGGGACTTTTACCCCCGGACTCGGCTCCGGCCTCCGCTGCTCCCGTGGCTCCACCACAGGCTGTGGTTGCTGCCATTCCTGCCCCCCTTCCTCCGTCCAGGACTCAAACTCCCGCTAAAGTGTCAGAGGACAGGGAGGCCAGGAGGGAGAAACTGAGGGAGAAGCAACACAAGACCTCCGTTTCGGCCCTGCCAGCTAAGCGGGCTTCTCCCTCCACTGCTTCTAGGTCTCCTCCTCCTCGGCTCCGATCCACTTGTTTCTCCCCAGGGCCCGAGGAGGAGGAGGCCCGATCTCCATCGAGGTCATCGAGGCGGCATTCCAGGCCTGCCTCGGCAACCTCCTCGAGATCGACTTTTAGTATGTCCGATGCAGACTTGGACTGGATGATGCAAAGGTTCATCCAGGCCCAGCTGCAGATGGGAGTGCTCTTGCCTCCTTCTTCGGGGAGCTCAACACCTTTTTTCCATCCTATTGCTCCTTCTCCGACCCGCTACCCGGGTTCGGAGCGTTCGGAGTCGAGCAGCGTTGGAGCCGGGGGTGGGTCTGTGCCGACAGTACTTGGTACTTCGGATCCGACCCTGCCCTCGAGCCTGTCTGATCCGACCTCTCGGAGCCGTGGCCCGAGCTTCGGATCCGAGGGATTCAGTGTGCCTTCGGCTCCGTCCAGGTCGGAGCGCACTGGTCCTTCGGATCCGATGGTCTCTGTGCCGGTTCCGAATCCTTCATCGGATCCGAGTGGGAACCTACTTTCGGATCCAAGAGAGAGTGGTTCCCCCTCGACTTTTGATGTTGTGGAGAGGGCTCTGTTGAGAGCATCCGGACCCCCGGTCCTTGTCTCGGCACCTCCCTGCACTCCCTCTCTGCTGGGCCAGGCTTCCATCACCCGGCCAAAGCGACAGCCTGCTTCAATGTCCCAGGTGGTTCCATTGGAACAGGATGTAGCTGGCAAGGCCTCCTCGGACAGCCCCCCCGAGGAAGTGCCCCACAAGCATAAGTGCAAGAGGCACGTGGACTCCCCCGAGTCCTTAACTGAGGACACGGACTTGGAGGAAGGGGAAGGCTCCCCAAGATCACCTCCTGAGGATGTCTCCTTTGGAGACATCATGGAGATGCTGAGGATCAGAGGTGGGTGGTCTGCCCCCAAGTCTTCCTCCGAGTCCATGTTTCTGGAGGCATTCGAAGCAGGCCCGTCTACCTCTTGGGTGTCCCCTCCGGCAGACCCCTTGGTGGACCTCATTACCACCAGGGCGTGGAAGGATCCGGACACCGTGGAGTCAATACCAAAATGCCCGGATAGAATACTTGGCCCCCCCTCAGACCGATCACACTGGAGTAAGGGCCCCCCCGTAGATGCCATGTTGACGGCGGGAGCCACGACGAGGGAATTGGCTCAGGAGAGCCCCTCAGTCCATCCACCGAGCAAGGAGTCCCGCTCGATGGACCGCTTAGGGAAGCGAGTTTTTAGTTCAGCGACCTTTTTGGTAAGGTCTCTTAACTATATGGCACATGTCATCAGGATGCAGCGGGATCTTATCAAAGAATACGCTGCCTCCCCTCCCGAGTCCATGTCGGCGGATGACCAACAATTGTACTCCACCCGAATGGCTACTCTGAGATCAATTTCAAATACCTCTATGCGGCTATTGTCTCACGCCACAGAGGGAGCCGCTAGGGCTAGCGGAGCAGGCCTAGTCATGAGACGTCAGGCCTGGCTCCGTTATTATGACTTTGCGGAGCCTTTTAAAGCGTCTTTTGCGAACGCCCCTTTCGATGGATCTGCCCTTTTTGGCAAAACGGTTTGCGAGACACTTGTCCAGAGCGAGAAAGACGGGAAGACGTTGTCTGCCGTCGGAGTCCGCTTCTCTGCTCCCCAGCGGTCCTTTTCGAAGAACCAAAAGGGTCGAAGAAGATGTGGTTCCGGAAATCGCAACATTCCCAACTCGCTCCGGACAACCAGTCCTTCCGTGACAGAGGAGGACAGGGAGGACGCCACCCCAGGGGCAGAGGGGCTCCGAGAAACTTTGGGTCCAGAGAACCTTTCTCTGAACGGCCCGCGCAGCAGCCCTGAAGGGTTGCCCAGCTGCTCCACTCTGGAGGCAGTCGGGGGGCGCTTCTCGAAGCACCTAGCGGCATGGGAGTCCATCACGACAGACCGCTGGGTGCTTCGCATTATATCCAGAGGGTACAAAATACCATTACTCCATATCCCCAAATTCAAAAACCTCCCCAATGTACCACCCTATCAGAGGGAGGTCGCAGCCGCAGAAATTCAGCAGCTGCTAAGAAAAAGAGCCATCCAGCCCGTCCCCCAAGACCAACTCTGATTAGGGTTCTACTCCAGGTTCTTTTTGGTGCCAAAAAAGACGGGGGAATTGAGACCGATCCTAGACCTTTCCCGCTTGAACCTGTCAGTAACCAAGGAAAAATTCCGAATAGTCACTCTTCAATCTATTCTCCCCCTTCTAAGGGAGAACAATTGGATGTGCTCTATAGACCTCAAGGATGCGTACACATTCTAATGGACAGACGATCCAGGAGGTTCCTCCGCTTCCGGCTGGGAGCCAGTCACTACCAGTTCAGGGTCCTTCCCTTTGGCCTCACCACAGCCCCCAGGGTGTTCACCAAGGTATTAGCAGTGATTGCGGCCCACCTGAGACTCCAGGGAATACAGGTCTTTCCGTACCTGGACGACTGGCTCCTGACCACCCCAACAAGGCATCTACTTTGCTCAGCCAGAGACTTCTTTCTCCGCCTAGCCCCACAGTTAGGCATCACTATCAATGTCGACAAATCCCTTCTGGCCCCAACACAAGTCATAGAATTCATAGGAGCCAGAATAGACACCAGAGAGCTACTAGCCTTTCTAACTTCCGAGAGAATCCGGAATTTGCAACTCCATGTGCGGGCTATCCTCCAATCAGAGACTGCACCAGCGGAATTGGTCCTGAGGGCACTAGGCTCCATGGCGGCAGCGATTACGCTCCTTCCATGCGCCCGTCTGAACATGCAGGTACTGCAATGGACACTTCTAGTGCAATGGTCTTTTCTATCCCTTCCTCTTCACCACCCCATTGCTATCAGCAAGGCTTGCAGGAAGGCTCTATTATGGTGGCTCCAAGCCTCGGACCTCCATACGGGCCGTCCCTTCTGCACCTCTCCCCACGGTGACCATGGACGCCTCCCGCCTCGGGTGGAGGGGGGCATTATTCAGGCAGGACAGTCCAAGGCACGTAGAACAACACAGAGACCTCCCTGCATATCAACGTTCTGGAGATGAGAGCAGTGCTGTTCGCATTGCAAGCACTTCATGATTTCCTCCCCATAGGAACGATTGCGATTCAGTCGGACAACATGTCGGTTGTCTGGTATATCAACAAACAGGGGGGAACCAGATCTTACCCTCTATGCCGCGAAGCCATGAGTGTGTGGGAATGGGCGATCTCCACCAACCGCTTTCTGATTGCAACGCACATTCCGGGACGGACCAACATCCTAGCGGACAAACTCAGTCGCACCCTTCTTACCCCGTACGAGTGGTCTCTCAATCCACTAGTAGTGAAGCAGATATTCGCAATATGGGGGCAACCCTGCTGCAATCTTTTTGCGTCTCCATCAAACACCAAATGCGGCAATTTCTTCGATCTAATCCCCCCTCCAGGGGAAACTCCAAGAGACGCTCTGGTGCATGCTTGGCCACCCAGTCTACTTTATGCCTGTCCTCCTCTACCCCTGATGCTACAACTCTTACAGAAAGCCTCGCGGTTGGGGAGCAGGATGATCCTCATTGCCCCATTCTGGCCTCGGCAAATTTGGTTCCCTTACCTGTGGCCTCACCTTGTGAATCCTCCTTGGATTCTAGATCCCAGTCCGGATCTCATCTCCCATCCATCGAACTTACCGACCCCAAACCTGGACAATCTGAAACGGACAGCTTGGTTGCTCCAGTTCCACTCCTAGTTAGGACTCCCGGTATCTCTTCACCAGTCAAAGCCATCCTTGTGGCAGCGCATAAGCCCTCCACCAGGAAAGTGTACAGCAGTAAATGGAAATGTTTCTCCATCTGGGCAGAGCATCATGATCTAGATCCCTTTACGGCTCCTCTTCCGTCCATATTAGACTTCCTAACCGAACTCTTTCAGGAAGGCGCTAGTTCAACTGTCAGTGCAATTGGCAGCCATATCACATTACCATGTGGGACATGATACGGGGCCTTTGATGTCAGCCAAGTTGTGTTAAAACCTTTCTCAAGGGCACCTTCTTACTTAGACCCCCTGTAAAAGAAGCCGTACCACCATGGGATCTTTCACTAGTTCTTCAAGCCTTGACTGCTCCACCTTTTGAACCCGCTGCTTCAGTAGATCTTAAATTCTTATCTTGGAAAACAGCATTCCTTGTAGCCATCACTTCAGCAAAAAGAGTTTCGGAGCTTCAGGCTCTTTCTGTGAAGCCTCCTTATTTGATCTTTAACCCAGACAGAGTGTACTTCAGGATCAATCCTTTTCTTCCCAAGATAGCATCGGAAACCAACATAAATCAATCCATAAATTTACCGGTTTTCTTCCCTAAATATCAGAATAAGGGAGAGTATAAGCTGCACTCATTAGATGTTCATAGGCAGCTTCGCTTTTATACTCATAAAACAGCTGGTCATAGACAATCCAACCCGCTGTTCGTCTCCTTTGCCAAATTTAATTTGGGGAAAGCAATTTCAAAAGTATCTTTATCACACTGGATTTCTCAATGTATCCTATTGGCGTATCAAGTCTCTGGGAGACCTGCACCGGAAGGAGTTCATGCACATTCCACTCGTTCCATCTCTACTGCTGTGGCCTTCAAGTCTAGAGTTCCATTGGATGATATTTGTTCGGCAGCCACTTGGGCCTCATCTCATACCTTTATTAACCACTACAAACTGGACGTGATTTCTAGAGGGAGAGCATCCTTTGGCTCTGCGGTGCTTCGCAATATCCTTCCATGATGGCCACCCAAGGTGCAGGTAGCTGGGGACTCTGTCCCACAGGTTGCTGACAAATGAACTCCCTACTTCAGATTAAGAAGTTATGTACTCACCATAACGTTCCATCTGAGTAGGTAGCTTCATTTGTCTGCAACCATCCCCCCCTCCTTCCCCTGGCCTTCTTCGGATCTATTTTTAGTTGGATACCCATTTTTTGGGTATATATTGAGGGGCAAACTCGATCTGAGGTCATGGAGGGTTAGCAGGGGATTATGGGTGAGGGGAGGAGCTAGGAGCTCGGATCCATTAGCTTGAAAGAAGTTGCCGGCTTGGATCCGATATCGGATCCAAGACCCACAGGTTGCAGACAAATGAAGCTACCTACTCAGATGGAACGTTATGGTGAGTACATAACTTCTTATTATTGTAACCAGGGGTCCGAATGGAGAGATGATAAATCAGCAAGCAAAGGACAGTAGTATTGCTGGAATTGAATTGATCATCAAGTCTTGGTGAACACCTTCATGAGGTGGACCTTGTTTTTCACAAAGTTTCACCACTGATATGTAGACTATTTTATATAGCATATATCATGGACAGAAGTAGGTTAAACAATAAAAAAAATGGCTGGGTGCACAAGACCCAGAATAAAAAAAAGTCCCCAAACCTGGTAGGTACACTGGTGCCAGAACTGGAAAAATTACAATGTAGAATCCTCAAGACATGGAAACATTCCTATAATGAGGCTAGGCCAGGCTCAGGAGGATGTCCCACCTGTTATAGAAGGAAGGTAATAGTCCACAAAATTCGCAAAAACTGATGGGCCAAAAAAAGAGCCATGGTGATGATAGAGTAAACTATTGAGAATAAGAAAGAAATTATGTATTACTATTATGTAAGAAGCCCAGAATTTCTAGATAGAAGATATGCAAAAAGTTTTAGAAAAATGAGTAAAGAAAAATACTTGCACAAGAAAAAACGTTAAAAGCTTCAAATGCAAATTTGTGATGTTAAGTTGTCAATCTCGCCTTCATTCTTGCTGGATGGGTTCGGAGCTGATCCTCGGCTCCGACTCAGCCATTTACTAAAGCTCGAGAGCTTATTTTACCGGCTCGAGGCAACGCTATATCCCATGATGCTAGGCGATAACTCCCCAGATCTCGTTTGCCGCTTTCGCTTGCGAGGTGCGTATTTTTACCGGCTCCTGGTAAGTCTTTATACATATAGTGTTCAGTCACCCTTTTGAGTTAATTTTTCACCAGTTGTCCTTTTTTTTCAATAGTTAGCAACTACCTTTAACTCTATTACTGTTTTATACCTTCCCTTTTTATCCCTTATATCCCTCTCCCTCCACTCTTAGGTTAGGCCTTAAGCCTGCCCCTTTCCTAATTTTTTCTTAGGGATCCTGTGGAGTGTTTGGGTGCGTCAGTATCCCTATTAACATTTTTATTGTTATTTTATAGTTGTTTGAGAGTGTGTGTGTGTGTTTGTGCTTTTCTCTTTCCTTCGTGAACCCTCGACACTGTTATGTCGAAGGAACCAAAGGAAACTAAGGTCTCAGGCTTTAAGAAGTGTGACTCGTGCTGTCAGAAAATGTCTCTGACAGACGGTCACACTTCTTGTGTTTACTGCCTGGGACCTCTGCACCTGCAGGACTCTTGTTCTGTATGTCATGCATTCAGTCCAAGAGTCCTGCAGGAGCGCAGGAACAAACTTATACTGAGGGGCTTGTTAAAGCCCGAGGGCTCCCCGACTAAGTCTGCGTCAGGGAGGCCCTCGAAACCAGCAAAACCGTTGGCTCCAAGTACTAAGTCTTCGGCTGCTGACTCCTTGTCTGTGCCTAGATCGGCTCCGGCTGGAGCCGATCCCTTTCAGTCACAGGTTCCAGTCTCGGCACCACTCGGCGCCGATACCTCTGAGCCCATGCTTTCACTGTCTGCTCCGGCTGGAGCCGACGTGTCCTAGGCTCTGTTGGCTCCATCTAAGAAGAGGTCAAGATCCCCTTCATTGGAGTCCATCCATTCGGCTCCGAGATCTCCCCTGCTCTCGGAGCGGAGCCATCGGAGCCGATCTTCTCTGTCGTCCAGACTTTCAGATCACGACCTTGAGAGAGTGGTGAGTGGTAAGTAGGCTGTTAAAGTCTCAGGCATTGGCCCAGATGATCTCTAGCCCGTCTCATCAGACGGTAGCTTTTACAACTCCACCTAATTTTCCTCCTTCGACTCTCCCTCAGAGTTCGGAGCCGGAGCTCCTCGGAGCCGTGACTGTTGTGGCGTCGGAGCCGATACATCCCCCTTTGGCTCCTTCGTCTTCCGCTCCGATCTCCTCCTTGATTCCTTCATTGGACGGATCCGGGCGCCTGATCTCTCTCATCGACTCCGAGGGGGCGAGTGGCATCGGACCATTGTCCGACCCTGTTCTCCCTCTCGGAGCATCGGTGCTGGTGAGCTCGGCCCCGACATCGGCCTCGGAGCCTTCCCTGTCGGTCCGGCCCTGGGGTTCCTACCTCTTCGGAGCGAGGGCCCTCTGGCCTTTCTGATAGGGGAGCCTTCGAGGTGATGAGCGTACTAGCCCCAGGGCATAGTCAACGGTCAGCTCCATCAGCTCCTCCCACTACAGTGCCTGCTGATGTCTCTTCCCACTCTCTTGCTCCCGGACCCAGAAATCCAATGCCTCAGGTTTCCCCACTGGGAATTTCTTCCTCTTCCGAGGCTTCTCCTGACCAGTCAGCGGAGCCTCCGCGTATGAGGACATGTAAGAGGAAGCATGTGGACTCCCCTGATTCCATTACATCTGACACCGACTTGGATGAGTCTGAGGGATCCGCAAAGTCCCCCTCTGAGGATGTCTCTTTCTCAGACATCCTAGAAATCCTAAAGAAGAGGGGGAACTGGTCTTCCCTTAATCCTTACGAGGACGAGTCGGTGTACCTGGAGGTGTTTGGTTCACGACCCTCCACCTCCTGGGTGTCTCCGCCTTTCGACTCCCTTATGGAAGTAGTGGCTCGGAAGGCGTGGTCGACCCCAGATTCAGTGGAACCCACCCCTCGGAGGCCATCTAAATTCATCACAGCACCAATTGACAAGCAGTTCCTAACAAAAGGTGTACCGGCGGATGCCATAGCCACCAAGAAGGAACTAGCTGATCCTTCAGTACCTATCCATCCTCCTAATAAGGATTCTAGGACCATGGATAGGTACGGTAAACGGATGTTTTCTTCAGCGACCTTTGCTATGCGGTCGCTGAATTACTTGTGTCACTTCACCCGCCTTCAGAGAGATATTCTCAAAGAGTTGGGAGAAGTCTTACAGGATCCATCAGCTGCTGGGTCCCAGGATAAAATAAACTCACAGCTTGGAACCCTGAACTCGATTGTTAACTCCTCCATGCGTCTAATTTCATATGTAGCCGATGGAGCGAGTAGGGCCGCGGGCACAGGAGTGGCCTAAGGCGTCATGCCTGGATGTGGCTGTGTAATTTCACGGACCCTTTCAAGGCGTCCTTCACAAATTCCCCTTTTGATGGTTCGGCTTTGTTCAGACCAAGTGAAAGACACCTTGACCAGATGTGAACAAGATGGCAAGACTCTTTCTGCCGTAGGAGTCTGTTTCTCCACCCCTTCAAGACCATACCCTAAGGGTCAGAAGGGTGGGAAAATGTGGTTTCGCACATCTCAAGGAGTCACGCCTGATGCAAGAGGTCAGTTTACCCCCAGAGGCAGAGGGGGTAACAACAACAGACGCTGCCCTAGGGGCAGAGGGGGTCCGCAGAACCAGGGTAGCAGGGAGCCTCTCTCAAACCTTTCCAGCATCCCTGAGATGTTGCCCGATTGTCCACCTTCGGAGGCAGTCGGGGGAAGATTGTCGCTGTACCCAATAGCCTGGCTTTCCCTGACTCAAGACAAATGGGTACAGTCGATCATATCCGAGGGTTACAAAATTCCCTTTATCCAAACCCCAATTCAAAAGGGAACCCTTCCAGACGTTCCACCCGGTCTAAGGGAACTAGCAGTATCAGAAATATCAAAACTGCTAGCAAAAAGAGTCATCCAGCCAGCCCCAGCAGACCAACTAGGATCCGGAATCTACTCAAGGTTCTTTTTGGTACCGAAAAAGACAGGGGACTGGAGACCAATATTAGATCTCAGCAAACTAAACAAGTTTGTAAAGAGAACAAGATTCTGGATGGTCACGCTACAGTCCATTCTGCCCTTTCTGGGCAAGGACAATTGGATGTGCTCCGTGGACCTTCAGGATGCATACTGTCACATCATTATTCACAGGCATTCCAGAAGGTTTCTCCGCTTTCGGCTGGGGGCCAGTCACTACCAGTTCAGAGCCCTGCCCTTTGGTCTCACTACAGCCCCCAGAGTGTTCACCAAATGTATGGCAGCAGTTACGGCTCGCCTGAGACGGCAAGGATTCCAGGTGTTTCCATATCTAGACGACTGGCTCCTCACTGCCACCACCAGGCATCAACTTCTCCAAGCCAGAGCTTACACCATTCACATTTGCAGAGGGCTAGGAATCTCTATAAATTTCGAAAAGTCTGCCTTGTCGCCTTGTCAGTCTATTAACTTTATAGGTGCCAACTTGAACACCGTACAACTTTCAGCAAAGTTAACAGATCAAAGGGTCTTAGATATTCAAAACCATGTCCATGTTCTTCTTGAGAGCGACAAAATTCAGGCCAGGTATGTCCTGAAAGTATTGGGTCTTATGGCGGCCGCCATAACACTTCTTCCCCTTGCACGTTTTTACATGCGTCTTCTACAGTGGATGCTTTTCGCCCAATGGTCTTTTCAGCAACTCCCCATACACCACAAGATCATGATAACTCCAACTTGCAAAAATCATCCGTCCTGGTGGATATTGTCCCCTCATGTCCATCAAGGCAGACCCTTTGTTCCTCCTCCCCCGGTCGCCACGGTGACATCGAACGCCTCCCTGATCGGGTGGGGGGGGGCATTTTCAGGGCAGAATGGTCCATGGCACTTGGCAACCTTTCGAATGCCACCTGCACATAAATGTCCTAGAGATGAGAGCAGTGCTTTTAACGTTGCAAGCCCTCCATGACTCTCTTCCCCTAGGAACTATTGCAATCCAAACAGACAATATGTCCGTAGTGTGGTATATCAACAAGCGGAACCAAGTCCTATCCCCTGTGTCGAGAGGCACTCAGACTTTGGCAATGGGCGATCTCCTCTCAGCGGTTTCTGATAGCAACGCATATCCCCGGGAAGTCCAACATCAAAGCGGACAGGTTGAGTAGAGCTATATTCATGCCACACGAGTGTTCTCTCAAACAATCGGTAGCGGAAGAGATTTTTCAGAAGTGGTGCCTTCCTTGCTGCAATCTTTTTGATACACCCCAAAACAGCAAATACCCTGACTTCTTCACCCTCTTCCCCCCTTCCAGGCCATCCCCTCAGAGACGCTCTAGTCCAAGATTGGCCTCTGGGACTTCTCTATGCCTTTCCACCCTTTCCTCTAATCCCACAAGTAATTCAGAAAGCAACCGCCTTGAGAGCCAAGTTGATTCTCATTGCCCCTTATTGGCCTCGACAGATATGGTTTCCGTTCCTACATCATTATCTTTTGGTACAGCCTTGGCATCTGGACCCAGCTCCAGATCTGTTGACCCATCAGTCGGGGCAGCTGCACCAATCCCTACATTCTCTCAACCTCACTGCTTGGTTGCTCCACTTCCGTCCTTAGCCAGGCTTCCTATGATTTCTAATCCCATCCGGGATATCATAGTAGCTTCCCTTAAATCTTCTACCAGAAGGATTTACACTAGTAAATGGAAACTTTTCTCCTTCTGGGCAATGGCAAGGAATATAGATCCCTTTACTGCCCCAATTCATTCGGTCTTAGACTTCCTAGCCGAAATTTTTCATTCAGGGTCTTCTGCCTCTACAGTAAAGGTTCAGTTGGCAGCCATATCGAATTTTCATACAGGCTTATCGGACCACAACATCATGTCCAATAAGCTTTGCAAAGCTTTCCTTAAAGGTGTATATTTACTTAAGCCTCCGATCAAAGACCCTCCACCTCAGTGGGATCTTAATTTAGTCTTAACATCCTTGATTCTCCCCCTTTTTGAACCTACGGTCTCCTGTTCATAGAAATTTCTTTCCTGGAAAACACTCTTCCTAGTCGCCATTACTTCTGCTAGGAGAGTATCTGAGCTTCACGCCCTCTGCATTTGTCCTCCCTACTTAATCTTTCATAAAGACAGAATTTCTCTAAGGACTAATCCATCCTTTTTACCCAAGGTGGCTTTGCAGATAAATTTAAATCAATCAATTGATCTCCCAGATTTTTTTCCCAAACTATACTAATAGAGAGGAGCAAAAGCTACATTATCTAGATGTTCACCGCCAGCTCCGATACTATTTGGATAGAACCAAACAAATAAGGAAGTCTGATCAACTGTTTTTATCGTACGCAGAAAATAAGAAAGGCCTTCCTGTTTCCAAGGTAACCCTATCTAGGTGGGTGTCTTCTGTGATCACATCTATTCATCAACTCAGAGGCAGGGAATTAACTTCTAAGCCAAAAGCCCATTCAACTAGAGCACTAGCTACATCTACAGCTTTTCAAGCTAGACTACCAATAAACACTATCTGTGCGGCAGCCACATGGGCCTCTCCTCATACCTTTGTTTCGCATTACAAATTGGACATGGCCTCCAGGGACAGAGCAACATTTGGTTCCACCATTCTTAAGAGTCTGTTCCAATGAGCCACCCAGGATGAAGGTGCTAGGGACGCGGTCCCATCCAGCAAGAATGAAGGCGAGATTGACAAATTAACATTGAGAAGTTGTGTACCTACCATAACGTTCCATGTTAGTTGTCTTCTCTCGCCTTCTTTCTTGCGTCCCACCCACCATCCCCCTAGCCTGGACAGACTCAGAAGATCTTCCCTTCCTTGAAGGGTCCTTTTATTCCCTTGTTCACCATCTAGGTGTCCTAGGATATATATAGTGCAGATAATTATCTTTGGGGGGTTTTATCCCTCTTCCTCCTCCTTCCAGTTGGAGGATTTTGTTTATTGGCCTATGCTAGGTTTTTCAGCTTCCAAACGAGATCTGGGGAGTTATCGCCTAGCATCATGGGATATAGGGTTGCCTCGAGCCGGTAAAATAAGCTCTTGAGCTTTAGTAAGTGGCCGAGTCGGAGCCGAGGATCGGCTCCGAACCCATCCAGCAAGAAAGAAGGCGAGAGAAGACAACTAACATGGAACGTTATGGTAGGTACATAACTTCTCATTCATTAATACAACAGATTTATGAAAAACATTATATAGACCAAGAAACCTTAGACCGTCTGGAAAAAGAAACGACTGAGAGACTGAGGAAGTGCCAAAATATAAAGAACAAAATCTTGTGATTTTTGAAAAGTATAAGAAATATGGGCATGGGAAAGAGATCTGATATGGTGCAATATTTACACAAAAGAGCAAGCCAAATTAATCAATACAAAAAAACAACCCCAAAGATATTCAAATAGAAATGCAGGCAAAGGCACACAGACATACTTCTCAACTTCTTGGTGCAAGAAGTATGGATGAAGGCTGAAATAATTGGGGGGGGGGGGCAAAAATAGGTACAGATTTTAAATATTGTTCTAATAAATTTGGTCATTAGAGTAAAAGGATTTGTGTTGACATCCATTTTCTGAAGGATATAAAGTCCGAAACTCAGATGCATGTCATTATTTAGTGACTCCAATACTTGGATTATCCCAGAAAACAAATTTCATGAGGAAAAGACCAAACATGTGGGTGAAAAATTTGGACAGTTGAGAGCTATTCATCAAGATACGGAAAATTTCGCAATACAAAAATAAAATCACAAAGAGGGAACATATAATGGAAGATTAGAAGTTTAAAAAAATAGAAGCTGAAAGTACAGAATTTCTGCAAAGTGAAGGATTTAGTGTAGGAAGTCTAACGCTTTTTATATCTCGGCATGATGAAACAATAAGTCCCCCAAGTAAGGAGAAACAGAAGGAGCAGGAGACTTCTGACGAAGAAATATGGACATGGGAAAGAAAGAGATTTAATATGGTGCAATATTTATGCAAAGGAGAATGTATAACTAATCAGTACAAAAACAGCAGCACCAAAGATATTTGATGTAGGAAAAAGGCATCCAGATAAGAAAAATTTTGCAGTACAAAAAAAAAGAAAAAAAGGAAGATTAGTAAAGAGAATTAGTAATGGAGAAAGTTAAAAGAAATGGAACCCGAGGATGTGAGGCATTTAGTGTAGAAATTCTAACTGTGATAACACCACAGTAGGATAGAGCAGTGGCTCCCCAAATTAAGGAGAAACCAGTGGAGTGGGAAGCATCTGATCAGTTGCCATATGAAGATACTTTGGAGCATTCCTTAACAGGAATACCAGTACAAAAGTTTTCTTGGATTTTCAGAGCAAGGGAAGGAACAGGAAACTGTGGTAACTCTGACACAATGTTGTGGAGTGATAGGCCAGTGAGTTCCCATATGAAAGAGCAATGGATGACACAGGATGAAACTGAAAAGAATGTGGCACAGGAAGATGCTCTGAAACTTTCTGTAGAATGCTGACAGGAAATGTAGAACAAAGAATGTGTCTGTAGTTTAGAAGAAAATGATCTAAGTTAAGAGTTGCTTGATTTAATAAAGACAGACCTATTAAGATCAATGAAAGAAATAGACTACAGTAAGTCAATAAAACCCCCAAAGTTCGAGATTTGATAAAACAAATTAACATAGTAATTAGGACTCTTAATAGAAATTATTGCAATATAACAGAAGGAAATAGGATATATTATTGTGCATCTAAATTAATAACAGATAAATTCTTACCACAGAAACTCAGGGCAGTAAGGGAAAGGAAGAGGAGAAAAATCAGATGCCATTGTGGAAGTATCGAATAGAGAAAACTATAAGGCAATTAATTCAAGAAGTGTCACTGTTAGAGTATAGAAGAGCAACATCAACAGAAATACTCAGACATTATAAAAGCAATGTGCAGTATCAGAACAGATGAGGCTGTATTGTCCACTATTGCAAATAATAAACTAAAAATATCAGCACAGGCGAAAAACCTACAAGATATGCAGGTAAATATAAAGGAAAAGTGCATAATCAGCAATTTATTGATGACCCAGAAAGGTTTTCAGAGAATTGGTAAATGAGGCAAAGGGAAGTGAAACACCACCAAATTAAAACAAAGTTAAGAAAACCCCTAACTGGAAAACCCCGGATCCAGATGTAGTACCTGACTTTTGGCTAAAAGTGTTAACATCGTTACATGAAGATTTAGCCTTGAGTAAGAACTATTTATATGTGCACCCCAAACGGAAACCAACTTGGTTAACATGAAAAACAATACTGCTACTTAAGAGTGAACCTGCAAGCTGTCCTAAAAACTGTATTTCAATAAGATGCCTTCTGGTAACATGTAAACTGTACAATAAAACTGATACTGACAAGTATTTATAGTCATTTAGAAGAAAAGTGAATCATGGCAATAGAACAAAAAGGTAACAAAAAATGTCATATGGAACAAAGGTCCATTTGTATTTAAAGTCTTAATAGAGAGCTATAAAAAGGGGAAGAATCTAAGTATGGCATGGGTAGACTACAAAAAAGCATT
This sequence comes from Protopterus annectens, assembly GCF_019279795.1. Taxonomy (NCBI): domain Eukaryota; kingdom Metazoa; phylum Chordata; order Ceratodontiformes; family Protopteridae; genus Protopterus; species Protopterus annectens. The sequence continues at coordinate 73,335,387 of NC_056740.1, read as the reverse complement.
TTATAGTGTGCTTAAAAATGTGTATCATACACCCTACATTGATCGATTACATTACAGCAACCATGAAACAGTGGAAAAAATTCTAGTGGTATTCCAGGGTGACTGTTTGTCACTGCTGCACTTTTGTCATGCCCTTAACCGATTAAGCTGTCTACTTAACAGATTAGGTCATGGCTACCATTTGGCTGCCAGAAAATAGCGAAGTATAAAGACTTTTCATCTTTTTTTTGTGGTTGATTTAAAACTGTATAAGTAGTCAGATGTGGAACTGAAAGCACAAGTGCCAAGTGTTCAAAACTTTTTCATATGATATAACAATGTCATTTGGTCCTGTTAAATGTGCAAAAGCAACCTTTAAAGCAGGAAAGCTGCAGCACCAAGAAAACATCAGCCTGGGACAGGAATGTGATATAAAAGAAGTTAAGCAAAAGGGAGTGTATAAATACTTGGGAATTGATGAAGGATTGATGGTTAAAACATGAACAAATGCGAATAAAACTTAGGAATATGTTAGACTAAAATTAATACTGAAAACAGTGCTGACATGTAGGAACAAAGTCCAAGTTATAAACCAGTTTGCTGATGTTCTTCGTGTTTCACTGATAGTCATCACATTTGGGTTATATCTGTCTGCAGGTAGCCCTCAGCCGGTCTGAATAGCAGAGTCTTGGATTCCTGTGTTGGATGCTGTCTCTTTTTCCATAACGTCAAGTCGTCAGGAGTATAAAACATGCAGCTGATGCCATTACATCAGTCTTTCTAGTTGCGCGGTAGCAGAAGCAGTTTGCAAGTGCCGGTCGGCCGACTCCTGAATTTTTTGTTTTCGAGTTTCAGAACCGAAGTCTTCAAAAAAGCTAAGTACCCCGTTGGGGATCCTTTTTCTTGCTCTTAAACCAATGTCAGTAAAAGTTAACAATTGTCTTACCTGTGGAAAGCAGATACCTTATAAAGATTTTCATTCGTGCTGCATTCCTTGCTTAAGCCCAGACCACGACATCCTCGCTGTCAGTTTTGTGCCTTGTTCAACTCCCAAACTATTCGTCGTCGGGCTATATTTGCAGCAAATTATTTTGGTACTCAGAACAACAAAACAGTCCTGGATAGAGTGCCACTCAAGAATAAGTAAATCCAAAATCCAACAAAAGCAGATGAAATGAGTAATGGTATTTAACATAGTTAGATGAATAATAAGTAAAAAAAGTTCCAACAATGACCAGGTACCTCAGAATAAAAAAAAAACTTGTAAAAACAGCAAAAGTAACACTGAGGTAAGGATCCAGGCTTCAAAGACGTTTATTACCCAAAAACACAGAACACAAGCGTTTTCACCAATTAGGCTTCTTCAGGTATACTGACATAAGATGCTAACATCTGTCTTTATACTAATCAACATGTGATTTTCCAAGGAAAATCTTTAAAGGCATATTATAATAAAATAATATATACATGAAATATAAAACACACACCAAAAATATATATACAAATAATGTGTATATAAAACACACATGAAAGAGCACATATAAAAAAGCATGTGTATATATATATATATATATATATATGTATATATATATATATATATATATATGTATATATATATATACACACACAATTAAAAAGCTTGCTTATCTACGTAAGGGTTTATTTTTTAAAGCTGGTCTTAAAGGAATATGTTCATTCAATCCATGTCCTGTTGTTGCCCTTAGTCTAATTATCTGTCTTGCTTCTAAACTTTCGGTTTGTGTCTTAATATCTCCTTCTGTTATACTTTGATATTCTACCTATAGCCCTAAAAGAAAATGTATGTTTCATACTGGTATCCCTGGTGTGTCTAGCAAGGGCATTGAATGGGCTACCTTTCCTTATATGATATAAGTGTTCCCTGATTCTATCTCTGAAAGTTCTATCAGTTTTACCTACATAGAACTTTCTGCAAGCTTTACATGTGGCAAGATAGACTATATGTTGGGAATCACATCTAGCATTAACACTGAAAGTATATGTCTCATTGGTATCTGGATGCTGAAAATGTGAACAGATATCAATAGAAATACAAAAATTACATTTACCACAAGGTCTACTGCCTTTGGTAGTACTTAGTGTAACATGTTCCTTAGGATAACATAACTGTCTACGTAATGACTTTTGATTCTTAAAAGTGAACTGTGGGCGTGCTCCTATATGTTTACTAATCTGTACATCAGAAGTTAAAATGTTCCAGTTTCTGTTGATAATGTCAGTATAATACTTTATATCCCTAGAATAACTGAAACATATTCTTAAGGGTTGTGGATTTTTTTACATATCCCATACTCTTATTGCCTACTACCGATATTCCAAAAAAACCATAAGGATAAAGACCGCATAGGTCCAAAACTGCCGACGACACTTCCGTTAAGCTAGTCACCAGTCCGCCAGTACTCAGGCGCTTTCTCGGCCCCTGATACCCGCTACCTCAGATTCGTAGGCCTCTACTGAGTACCCATTCGGAGTCCGGTATGCCACAAGATGCTTCTTCGACTATGGAACCTGCAGATGACTCTACCTTGGATGGGTCAGGAGCTGCTGTGCAGGCACTGGCTTTTGAGGGTGTATTCAGGCCTACAGACTTGCATTTTAAACAGACGCCATCTTCTTCATCCAGGCCTAAAACTCGACCCACACCTAGAAAACTGACGTCCAAACCGCATGTTCAGGCCCATATGCCTAAAAAACAAATGCTAAGAATGGCTGAAGACCTTATTACCTTAACTAGGGGAAGCCAGCCTTCCCCCTCCAAGAGACCTAGAACTGATTTTCCTTCAGATCAGGAATCTGATATTTCTGTTTCTTCTGATTACCAGGATTTGCCCTTATCTAAATATGAGGATTCTGATGCAGAGGATTCCATTCTCTCTGCTTCCCCTCCAGAAGATTTTTTTCTTTTGGTGAAACATTGCACACTCTTAGGGAGCATTTCCACTGAGAAAGCCAGGATTACTCTGACTCCAAAAAGAGGCTTAGGAAATTCTTACTCCTCCCTCAACACAGGCCTTTGGCTATCCCTCCTGTTCTGGACATCGTAGATGATGCTTTCTTGGAATCTAGCCTTTCCCCAGACACTTTATCTACAGCTCCCGGAAAACCTGACCGGTATTAGAGTACCTGAATCTCACAAGTTCCTCTTCAAGAATCCTACTGCAGATCCAGAGGCCATTCTAGAGCCTTGGACAGATCGGGTAAGAAGGTATATACTTCTGCTACTTTGGCCATTAGGGTTTTAAATTGCCAGTTTCATATGTTAAAGTACCAGCAGCATATTATGGGACTACTTAAACAGAAAATTGTTGATTCCTGACTGTGCTGAACACATAGAATTACAGGATTTAATGCCTTCTGCAGAACAAGTTGGTAAACATACTTTGCAATGTGGTTTTGAATCTTTAGAAACATCTTGCAGGGCTTCTGTCACTGAGTCTGTACTTAGAAGGCATGCTTGGCTTAAGGAGCAAAACTTGCCATATCATGTTAAAGTTAAATTACTGGATGCTCCCTTAAACCAAGACCCGCCTGTTTGGCAACAAAGCAGAAGTTGTCCTCAAAAAGATGGAGGAAAAAGCTAAATCTCTGCAAACTGTTAAAGATTTCCTGCAAGTACAGCCTCCCAGATTTAGTAGCCATTGGCCTTCCAACAATTGGTTGTCTCCAGCCTCTTCCAGGCCTTCTCAGTCCATACCCAGGAACAGCAGACCACCTAGGTTACAGTCGTCTCAGGCTACGCACAGGCCTAAGCAGTGGGGGGCTCCCACTTCCAAAGCAGGGAGTAGTAAGACACCCCCCTACGGAAAAATGTCACAATGACTTAACCTTAATCCTTCCCAGCCCTGTTCAACTGCCTGCTCCCTTAGGGGAAAGCTCGCCCTGCATGCAAAAAACTGGGAACTCATTACCCAGGACAAATGGGTTTTGAATATAGTTTCCTAAGGATACAGATTCCACTTCCACACCCTACCCACCCCGAAACAGTTGGCCAGACCTACCCCCAAATCACTGGGCAGAGGCTCTACAGCAGGTTCTCTCTGTCTCTTCCAAGTCAGGGCTATTTAACCTGTCCCAGCAGAAAAAAAGGACAAGGTTTTTATTCAAGACTTTTCCTGGTACCCAGAAAAGACAGCTCCTGGCGTCCTATCCTGGACCTCTTTACTCTAAACACCTTTTTGGTAATCCCAAAATTCAAAATGCTAACACTTCAACAGCTGCTTCCTATGCTAGGCAAAGATGCCTGGTTGGCAACCTTAGACTTAAAGGAAGCTTACCTGCACATTCCAATAAGGGAATCTTGCAGGAAATACCTATGCTTCAGGGCAGGCTCCATGCACTGTCAGTTCTCTGCACTTGCCTTTGGCTTAACTACTGCGCCCAGAGTATTCACAAAGTGTCTAGTTCCAGCCGGTACATTTTGCAGGCAGAGAAATATTCAAATATACCCATACTTGGATGATTGTCTGGTTCAGGCAGAAAGCCAGGACTTGCTATTAAAACATCTGACATTTGTAAAGAAACTTCTAACCTCACTGGGGTACATCATAAACGAAAATAAATCTCACCTAGTACCCTGCCAACAGATTGTATTCTTGGGAGCAAGCTTGAACACAACTTCCCAGATGGATTTCCTCACTCCAGAGAAACAAGTTTATTTGACAACCTACTTCAAACTACTTGTCACAAAGACCCAGCTATCTGCAAGGAAAATTCTGCAAGCCATGGGGTTCATGGCCCCTTGCATTCTACTCATTCCACATGCAAGACTGCATATGAGGAAACTCCAGTGGTATCTAAAAAGCCTATGGTGTCAACATTCTCAGGACCTGGAATCAATGATTCCTTTCATTCCTTGTATAAAGACAGAGTTCCTTTGGTGGGCAGAGGCCTGCTACCACAAGGGGCTCCCTTTCACTCTACCCCCTGCCGCCCAAACCCTAACAGACGTATCAGACTATGCATGAGGGCTCACTTGGCAGGGCAGTACTTTCAGGGCAAATGGAACCTGAGACAGATGCACCTGCATATCAATCAAAAAGAAATGTTAGCTGTACAGAATTCCCTGACAGCCTTCAAAGACTACATTCTTCCAGGACAATTATTGGTAAAGACGGACAACACCACAGTTATGTGGTACATAAACAGGGGGGAACCTACTCGTACCCTCTCTGCAGACTAGCCATGACTCTGGAACACAGCCTTGAGTTACCAAGTGCACTCCTGTCAGGCAAGCTAAATTCTCTTGCAGACGACCTAAGCAAAAATCTCATGGACCCACACAAATGGAAACTGAAACCAAAAATATTCAACCTCTTGAGAGACAAATGGGCGACTCCAGAGATAGACCTGTTTGCCTCCCCTCAGAACTGCCAATTGGACAAAGTCTGCACAAGAACTTCTCACAGTCAAGCTTGGAAAGTGGATGCCCTGTCCTTTATCTGGGAAAGCCTCTCAGCTTATGCCTTTCCCCCTCTGCCTCTCCTCTCAAAGATTCTGCTAAAAATCAAACCGGACAAGCCAAGGACAGTACTGATTGCACCAGACTGGCCACGCCAGCACTGGTACCCCCTCTTGCGCAGTATGACAGCAGTCCCAGCAGGCAGGCCAGATTCTGCACCCTCAGCTTCAAACCCTGAACCTTGCAGCCTGGCTAATTCCTTGAGCTCTCCAATAGCATCCCTCAGTAAGCAGGTGCTAGATGTCATTCTGGAGGCAAGGAGGCCTAGTACTACAAAATCCTATGCTGAAAAGTGGAAAAGATACTTTTCCTGGAGCCAGACTTGGGGGATGGGCACAACGGTGCCCAGCTTACCTCATATACTTCAGTATTTAACAGAAATGTTCCACAAGGGCCTATCCTTCTCGTCAAATAAAATTCATGCATCTGCCATTTCAGCACATTATAATACTGAACCACCCCTCTTCTCTCACCCCCTGCTAAAGCAATTCCTCAGAGGGGCCAAGAATTTAAGACCTCCCCCCCAGGAGAAGCCCCTACTCCAGCCTGGGGCCTTAACTTTGTATTGGAAAAGCTCACCTTCCCTCCTTTTGAGCCAGCTGCAAATGCAGAGTTGAAATTCCTTTCTTGGAAAACGGCCTTCCTTCTAGCTATCACTTCAGTAAGAAGAGTGTCTGAATTACAGGCCCTCATGGCAGGAGCCCTTCATTATCTTCCATGCAGACAGGGTTTCCCTCAGGACCAATCCTTCCTTTATGCCCAAGGTGGTGTCTAGTGTGGCCCTAAATCAGTCCATTCATTTGCCTGCCTTTTTCCAAAATCCACAAAACAAAGAAGAACGAATACTGCACTCTTTGGACATGCACAGACAACTTAGATTTTATTTGGACAGGGCTAAGCCTCTCAAAGTCTGAACAGCTGCTAGTTGGCTTTGCTGCAGGGGCAGAGGGGAAGGCAATTTCAAAGCAAATCATTTCTAAATGGATAGCTCATTACATTAATTTCTGCTATAAGCACCATGGAAAACCTACCCCACAGGAGATAAGATCACATTCCACCAGGGCTGCATCTACCTCTACAGCCTTTCTCAGAGGAATTCCTACCAGGGACATCCTAGAAGCTGCTACCTGGAGCTTTGTACATACCTTCACCAAGCATTACTACATGCCTATTTTTTCCAAATCCAGAGCTGGTTTTGCCACTGCAGTCTTGTAGGGCTTAATAGCTGGCCCTAATGCTCTCTAACTTCATCCTCCCTCCCTTCCTTAGCTTTAGGAATCAACCCAAATGTGATGACTGCAACAGTGAAACATGAAGAACATGATACAGTTGTGCACACTTAACATAAATGTAGATGTTCGAGTGTATTCACTGTTGCAGTTCTGGTTACCCTCCCTCCAGCCCCCTAACTTCTCTTGGCTCTACCTTTCCTTCTTGTTTGGTGTATTTAAGCTTTCTGGTGTATTTGCTTTTTGATGGAGGTGTACCATAACATGCAATTGCTTTCCATTGTGGGGGCACCTGACATCTTGGGCAAGAAAAACTGATGTAATGGCGTCTGCTGCATGTTTTATACCCCTGTCGACCTGATGTCATGGAAGAAGAGACGGTATCCTACGCAGGAATCCAAGACTCTGGTATTCAGGCCGGCTAAAGGCTACCTGCAGGCAGATAACCCAAATGTGATGACTGCAACAGTGAATACACTCGAACATCTGCATTTATGGTAAGTGTACACAACTGTACTTTCCTGTTCTAACTTAGTTTTGGAGTGATTGACTGGCCCCAAAAGGTGCTGGATCGGTTGGACAGGAAAACAAACAGGATGCTTCGTTTGTCAAATAATTTATAAAAATCAGTTTATATAAAGACTGTATATTCCTTGTTCTGAAGAAGGTATGGGCCTCCTCAAAACTGATTACATGTATAGAGCAGCAGTTGTAAGACTGCATGCATATCTGCTGACTTCAAAAGACCTAAATGTAATGAAAGTTTTAAAACACGAGAAGTCTAAGATGACTTCCCAGCTTAATTTACCAGAAGCATATAGGTGTCAAGTGGGAGTGGAAATCAAACCAGAAGTAGATAAAACTCAGGCAGCAACTGAATGTGCAAAAAAAAAAAAAAAAAAAAAAATATATATATATATATATATATATATATATATATATATATATATCTATATAAGGTGAAGAATTCGATGCGAAGGCAAAAAATGTGGAAAATGCCTAAGTTTAAACCAAAAGACGAAAGGTTAATATTAGTGCCCCAAGATAGTAGACCTATATTCATGTTGGTTTACAAAGTCCATTGAACATGTAGGAGCAGCAGACAAATGTAGGTTTTGTAAAAAAAAATTGGAAAGAGTTGCACATTTTGTTGCTGGTTATGGTATACTAATGGCAGAAGGACTGTATACTGAAAGGCATGATAATGTGGCAAGACTGTTGCATTGGGAATTGTGCAAATATTGATGTCGAAGGAGCTGTAAAACACTGGAAACATGAGCCACAAAGCATTATAGAAAGTGATCTTGATATCACATGGGATCACCCGTTACCAACAGCTCAAAAAATAAATGTGAGGAAAAAAAGATCTAAGAGTAGTAGTCCAAAAAAAGAAGACAAAAGTAGCTTTGATCATTGAAATTGCTACACCCTGTGACTGCACTGTCTTATGTAGTGTGAGAGAGAGTCATAAAATACTAGGATTTGCAGGAAGAAACAAGGGTAGTGTGGAAGGATACACAAAGTTCCAATAGGAACAATGGGTCTTAGAAAAAAGAATTTACAGTTGTACTTGGATATGTTACTGATAAAAAAAGAATTTACAGTTGTACTTGGATATGTTACTGATACATGCAACTCCATATGAATTGCAGGAGTCATCAGTATTGGGCATGTAGTGGGTGTTGTGAAGAACACTTCTAGCTAGCATCAAAGATTGAAACAATACTAATTTCATGAACTTTAAAAAAAAAAAAAAAATTGACTTGGGGATGGGGTTCATTCCTGTCATATTGGAAACCCAATTTAAAAGGAAAAAATAGCCACAAGGATTATGTACTACTAGTATAGTGAAACACTTGGACACCAACCTGGTTAACCACAGGAAAACAGTGCTCTTTTTAAGAGTGATTATACAAGCCACCCTAAAAACTATCAATAACTTGCCTTCCCACAATGTACAGATTATATACTGGAATTGATGCCGACAGTTTATAGTCATTTGGAAGAAAACTCAGTCATGGCAAAAGAACCAAATGGTAACAGTCTCATGGAGCAAAGGGTCATTTGTTGCTAAATAAAGTCATAATGGAGAATTGTAAAAAGGGGAAGAATCCAAGTATGCATGAAGAGATTACAGTAAAGCGTTTGACAGCATCCCACATTCATGGGTAAAGGAGTGTTTACAGACGTACAAGATACTTCCTACCTTGATCAGTTACAATACATTGACTATGAATCAATGGCAAATCACTTTGCAATTCAGTCATGACAAAGCAAATAATTATGTTCAAAGGGGGATATTTCAGGGTGATTCTTTGTCATCGCTGCTGTTTTGTCTTGTCCTTAACCCATTAAGCTGTCTACTTAACAGATTAGGTCTTTGTTATTATTTGGCTCCCAGAAAACTTCAAAGTGTAAACACTTCTCATCCTCTTTTTGTGGATGACTAAAATCTGTATAGCTTATCGAATGAGGAGTTGAAATTACAACTGCAAGCGGTTAAAACTTTCTAAGATATGTGAATGTAGTTTGGCTTGATAAATATGCAAAAGCAACTTTTAAGACAGGAAAGATGCAGCACCAGGAAAATATCAATCTGGGACAGGAATGTGATGCAAAGAAACTTGAGTGGGAAGGAGTATATAAATATTTGGGAATTGATGATGTTTACCAGAAGCATTCAGATGGTAAGTGGGAATGGAAATCAAACCAGAAGTAGACAAATTAGGCAGCAACTGAATTTGCCAAAAAAACAAAAGAAAGAAGGAAAGAAAGTAATGAGAAGGAAAGAAAAGTGGAAAAGCCATAATATAGTGGCGAGTATAGAGATGATCGGGAACAAACTCGTGTTGATCACGATTTGATGCAGGAATGGTTAAGGAGAGGAGAATTGAAACCAAAGAATGAAAGGTTAATATTGGCAACCTAGAACAGTGGTCTGCATACAAGGTAGTTTAAAGAGGCCATTGAACATGTGAGAGAGGGAAACTGAGTAGGTTCTGTAACAACAACAAAAAAAAAAAAATGGAAACTGTTGCATATCTTGTTGCTGGGTGGCATTGGAAACATGAACCACCAAGCATTGTAGAGAATGATGAAGTGTACATCACATGGGATCACCCATTGTCAACAATTTGCAAAACGGATGCGAGCAAACCAGATATAATAGTCCATGGAAAAAAAACTCCACAAAAATACCATTGATCATTAAAATTGCTACACATAGCTATTAGTGTCTCACATACAATGTGACGTAATGTGATAAAATATCAGGATTTGCACACAGAAGTGAGTGGAATGTTGAAGAAAGATACCCAGACAAGTTAAAATAGTAATGGGAGCAATGGGTCCAATAGGCAAGACTCTACAGTCGTATTTAGGTATGCTACCAATACATGTAATGCCATGTGAATTGCTGAAGGAGTCTCTTCTTGGCGCATTGCGGATACTGGAAAGAATACTTTTGTTGAACCTCAAAGACTGAAACAGTTGTAATTTCATGAACTTTCCTTGTACCCTGACTTGGGAATGGGGCTTTTTCCTGTCATGGTATTAGAAACCCAAAAGATTTGGAGAAGTGAAACTATGAATTGCCACAAGCACTTGGCCTTGCTCATTACTTAACTTTTGATGCATTTCCAAAGCAGTTTATTGTGTTGGCAAACTTGACTGACAGAGTGAATACATGCACCCTTTCTTATCTGCTCCATTTCCCAGATGCTTTCTCAGATTCAAAATCAAAGTTCCTACTACAGATATACCTCCTTGCCCTTTGGATTAACTACTTTTCCCAGGGTCTTTTACCAAATGCAAATTATTGCATAGTGCAGGACCAAGGATTTTCATAGTTATCCCTGTTTAGACCAGTGTCTGAGCTGAGCTTAGTTACAGGAATGGATAGAGAAGGATGGTTGCTTACACAGTGACTTTTTCCAAAGTTTAGGGCTCTCTGTCAGTCCAACCTCACACCCCTGTGGCCAGTAATATTTCTGGAGTCCTTTCTGGACTTTAGCAAAGTCTTCCTTCCTCATTACAAGAGGTGGTCTTCAAGAAATGTCCCTAAGGACCATAGTCTCTGCAAGAGTACCTGAAGATCCTGGGATACTTGGCACTCACCGTCCTCATGATTCCTGTGGCAAGGTTTCATATGAAGCTGCGGTGGTACCTGAAAAGCATATGGCCGTGAGCATGACTAGTCAGTAGAGGACACCATCCCCTAATCCTCTGTGTAAAATGCCCTGCTGTGGTGGGTTTATCAAGCACAGAGCAGGAGTGTTTCATTCAAATAGCACATCAGAACTAGATATTGACTACAGGTGCCTTGGACTTCGCTTGGGAATCAACTAAAAGTCCAGGGCACTTGGGACAACAAACATATTGGTATCAAGGAGATGGTTGTGATCCTCACATTCAGGGTTTTTCTGCCAGTCAGGAAGCCAGAATTCCTACACCTTAAAACACACACCCTAGTAATGTAGCACATAAATGAACCGCGGGGAACTTGCTCATGCCCATTTTGGATCCAGTTCAGCTGCTTCTACTAGCTTGTGAGTCACTGAAAACTCTCGGGTGCCTCCCTTTTCCATAATGCCCTAGTCTCTAACATACATCAGATCTCATATGCCTTAGAGTGCATATGAGAATTTTTCAGTGGATCCTAGCAACTCAGTGGTCTATCCTGCACCAACCTGCGTACACTCAGATCAGAGTAACTCAGGCATACAAAAAGTACCTCTTGTGGATTTGATCAGATAATACAAGGCCCGTTCCTTCATTCTTCCTTAGCCTAGAGCCATAGTGACCATGGACACTTCCCAAATTGGGTGGGAGGGCACTTCTTGGAAAAGACAGTCCAAGGCAACTGGTCTCCCAAAGAGGCCAACATGCATATTAATGTCCATTTTATTGCCTCACGAGTGGTCTTTCAATATGAAAAGTCCAGAAAAGATATTCTGCCAGTGGGGGCCAACCTTGCTGCACCCTCTTTGAATCCCCCCTCAACAAGTGTAGCATGTTCTTTGCCCTGACCCCCCCCCCTCAACAAGTGTAGCATGTTCTTTGCCCTGACCCCCCCCCCCAATCAGGGGAATCAACTAGAGACATTCTCCTCCACGACTGGCCCTCAGTCTCCTTTATGCTTACCCTCCCCAGCTCCTCTAATCCACAAGTTTTTTTAAGAAAACATCTCGATTGAAGAGCACAGTCATCCTCATTGCACCTTATTGGCCTCGTCAGATTTGATTCCCCTTTCCTTGACCTAATCTAGTTCGCCTACAATGGATTCTGGATTTAATTCTCTACCTCTTGTCTCTTCTGACAAGCATGATTCATCTAGACATTTCATGCATAAAGATGACCACATGGTTTCTCCACATCCATCAATAGCCAGACAACCAAGCCTCTCTTTCCCTGTATGTTGCATTCTTTTGTTTTCCCATAAAGCTTCCACTAGGAAGATTTACAGAAGTAAATGGAAAAGATTTGCCTTTTGGGCACAACAGAATGCCACTGACCCTTTTTCAACACCAGTACCTAAAGTTCTTGAGTTTTTGGCTACAATTTTTAATGAAGGGACTAGCTCCTCGACTGTTAAAGGACAATTAGCTGCCTTTTTCTAATTTTCATATTGGAGTAAACAGTTCCACCTTAGCTTCTTCAAAACTTGGTAAGGCCTTTTTAAGGGGAACCTTTCTTCTCAGACCCCACCTTTAAAGATAAATCTCCACCTTTGAATTTGAGTTTAGTTTTACAAGGTTTGATTTGGTCTCCATTTGAACCGTCAGGAAAGTGTGAACTAAAATTTTTAACGCAGAGAACTATCTTTTTAATAGACATAACCTCTGCTAGGAGAGTCTCAGAACTTCAGGCTTTATCTTCTAAGACTCCTTGTTTAATTTTTCATAAAGATAGGGTAGCATTATGAACCAACCCATTCTTCCGTCCTAAAATGATGTCACAATCCAACATTGATCAGTCTATTAGTCTTCCAGTTTTCTTCCCAAATTTCACAAACAAAAGAGAATCCATGTTATATTTGTTGGATGTTCACAGACTGTTAACGTTTTTATTTGCATAGAACAAAACAATTGAGAAGAACGGATAAATTAAGTGTTTCCTTTGTAGAATCAAATTGGGCAAACCAGTTATCAAAGTAACTCTAGCTAAATGGTTAACGGATTGCATTTCCTTTGCCTACAGCAAATTAGGTTTGCCCTTGTCAAAACCTTTAAGAGCCCATTCAGCCAGGTCCATGGCAACTTCATCAGTATTTTTATCCAGGTCTTCCATGAATGATATCTGTGCGACTGTGACTTGGGCTAATCCTCATACCTTTATTAATCATTACAGACTGAATCTGGCCTCAAGGGAAGAGCAGCCTTTGGCTCAGCAGTGCTTAGGAATATCCTTCCTTAGAGTCCTTCCAGGATTCAGGTAGCTGAGGACTCTGTCCCACTTGTTGAGGAATGAGTGAAAATTGACACCATCAGATAAAAAAGTAATGTACTCACCATAACGTTCCAGCTGTGTTGTCCAGTTTCATTTTTCCTCAACTCCCCTCCCTCAAACTCACTACCTTTTGGTTTCTGACCTCTGTAAGAGTGAGAAGATAAGGGGAACCGATGTTCCTGCCTTTGAGCTCCAGGTGTTGGTTTCTCATTTTATGATTTTCTAATTTTCTATGAAGCTTAAAAGTCCAGCAAACAAAATACGATGTATGGTAGAAGACTAGAGTACTATGCATAAAGGAGAAGCTCGAGAGGTTCCAGTGTCCACGAGCTGTAAAAAGTGGCCGAGTCAGGTCCAGTGGTCTGATCCAAACCAGTTGTTGAGGAAGAATGAAAATGGGCAACACGGAGCATTATGGTGAGTACATAACTTTTTTTCTCCTGGCTCTGACCCCATCAAGTCTGGAGATCCTTATTAGTACTACCACGCCCCTTGCTCCTTCTCTGATCAGACCTATGATAATTGGAGTTGTCAGATCCAAAGATTCTGGAGTCATTCTCATTGGATATGAACATACTGATATCTTCAACTCCTGTAGCGTCTGAGTGGACCAGCTCCTTTTGGAGCTGTATCTGAGGTGTTAAGTTGTTGGAGATCTGTTCCTCTTGGAGCCTTGGCATTGGATAGCTTGGCTCCAACTCCCTCTTCAAGTGCTCTGCCTTCAGGGAGGAGGAAACTTATGGCCCATAACCATTTTCTTTCACAGCTGTCCGTTTCTTTTTCTCTGAAGCATTCAGCATTCCAGTAGTGGAGAGAGAATTCTCTATTCCTGGAGCTCTAACCTCTCCACTTCTTTGGCTCCAACCACCCTTGCCCATTCATCTCTTCATCTTGTGCTTCCATCATCCTTGCCACTGGGACAGCCAGCCCAAGTTAGTCTCCAGGATACACAGTAGGGTATAATAATTTATCTGAAGTAGTTAACTTCATTTGTCCATCAACCTGTGGGTATCGGATCCATATCGGATCCGAGCCGGCAGCTTTAAACAGCTAAGATCCGAGCTCCAAGCTCCTTCCATTACCCATAATCCCCTGCCATCCCTCTCTGACCTCAGATCTCGTTTGCCGCGGTTGAATCAACAGCTTTGAACGAGTTCCAGGCATGGGAGTTAGTCGTTCTGTGAGAAAAAAATATTTCTTTTCTAACTTTTCTGTAGACTGATATTGCTTGTTGTGTGTGTTGCTCCCTAGTATTAAAACCCTTTAGTTATAATATTATCTCGTTAATTTTAGTGTAGTTCATTCCTCCCCTTGTGTGTGAAGGCGTGTGTGTTGGGCCTTGTGTTGTTTTTAGTTTAACTATGTCTGAGGCCCCAAAAACCTTTTTTCTCTAAATGCACCGAGTGTGGCCATAAGCTATCCCCAGCAGATGGCCACACTCTGTGTGTTATTTGCCTTGGGGTTGACCACCTTTCCTCAGGCTGCACTATTTGTGCAGCCTTCAACCCCAGGGCTCTAAAGGACAGAAGGTCGAAGTTGATTCTGGTGTGACTTTTGCCCCCGGATTCGGCTTCGACCTCCTCTCCCTTGGTGGCACCTGCCGCGGCAGTGCCCCCTGCTCCCCTGGCCGGGACTCAACCTCCCACCATAGGCCAGGAGAAGAGGGAAGCTAGGTGGGAGAAGAAGAAAGATAGACACCACAAGCGGCGGGCCACGTCTTCCTCCTCGGCTCTGCCGGCTAAACATGCTGCTTCTCCCAGGGCTTCCGGGCCTTCTACTTCCCGGCTCCATTCACCTCACTTTTCCCCGGAGCCGGAGGAGGAGACCCGGTCGCCTTCGAGGTCATTGAGGCGGCACTCACGGCCCGCCTCGGTGACCTCTTGCAGGTCCACCCGAAGCTTGTCCGATGCAGATATGGACCGGATGATGTGTAGGTTCCTCCAGGCCCAGCTGCAGATGGGAGTGCTCATGCCTCCTCCCCTCCGGGGGGAGCTTGACCCCCTTTTTCGCCCCGATTGCTCCTTCTCCGACCCACTTCTGGGGTTCAGAGCCGTCGGATCCGGGTTGCATAGGAGCCGGGGGAGGTTCGGCACCGATAGTTCTTCGTACTTCGGGCCCGACCACACCCTCGAGTCTGTAGGGTCCCTTTTCGGATCCGAGCTCTCGGAGCCGAGAGCTGAGCTTTGGATCCAGAGGTGTCAGTGTGTCTAAGGCTCCGTCTCGGTCGGAGCATACTGGCCCTTCGGATCCGATTGCTTCGGCACCGGCCCCGATCCACACATTGGATCCGAGGGGGCTGCTCTCGGATCCTAGAGAGAGCAGTTCTCCCTCTGCGTTCGATGTTGTGGAGAGGGTATTGTCGAGGGATTCCAGGCCCCAGGCTCCGACTACGGGTCCACCCTGCACTCTCTCTGACGGGCCTACCTTCCATAACCCGGCCCCAAGGACAGCCTGCGCCTACATCCCAGATGGTTCCCTTAGAGGAACAAGATGTGGTTGGTGAGGCCTCTTCGGACAGCCCCCCCCGAGGAGGTCCCTCACAAACGTAAGTGCAAGAGGAGGCACTTGGACTCACCGGAGTCTTTGACAGAAGACTCGGACTTAGGGGAAGGTTCCCCAAGGTCACCCCCCGAGGACGTCTCCTTCAGAGACATTATGGAAATGCTTCGAATTAGAGGGGGGTGGTCAGCCCAAAAGCCTTCCTCGGATGAGTCTGTGTTTCTGAAGGCGTTTGACGCAGGCCCATCTACCTCTTGGGTGTCCCCTCCCGCTGATCCCCTGGTAGATCTCATTACTACCAGGGCATGGAAGGAACTGGACACTGAGCCCATTCCAAAGAGACCGGACAAAATCAGCCCTCCCACTGATAGGACGGTATGGAGCAAGGGTGCTCCTGTAGATGCCATGTTGTTGGCGGCTGCCACCAAGAGGGAACTGGCCCAGGAGAGCTGCCTCGGTCCATCCTCCCGACAAGGAGTCTTGGATGATGGACCGCCTGGGGAAAGCGGATGTTCGCTTCAGCTACTTTTGCGGTAAGGTCGCTGAACTATATGGGGCACGTCATACGACTCCAGCGGGATCTCATCAAGGAATATGCCGGGTCGCCCCCACAGTTCATGTCGACTGAGGATAAGAAGGTATTCTCAGCTGGAATGGCCTAAGTCCATCTCGAACACTTCTATGCGGCTCCTCTCCCATGCTATGGAAGGAGCCGCTAGAGCTAGTCGAGCGGGCGTTGTTTTGAGACAACACGCTTGGTTCTGCCTGTGCGATTTTGCGGAACCCTTCAAGGCATCCTTTGCAAATCCCCCGTTTGACGGTTCTTCGTTTTTTGGCAAGACCATCCGCGACACGCTGGTCCAGAGCGAGAAAGCCGGGAAGACGTCTGCTGTCTGAGTCCGCTTCTCTGCTCCCCAGAGGTTCTTCTCCAGGAACCAAAGGGGACAGAAGAAGTGGTTCCGGAAATCTCAACAGTCCCATTTCGCTCCGGACCCCTCTTCCTTCAGAGGCAGAGGAGGACAGGCTGGACGCCGGCCCAGAGGCAGAGGGGGACCGAAGAAATTTGGGTCGAAGAACCCTTTTCGGATCGGCCCACGCAACAGCCCTGAGGGGTTACCCGACTGCTCCTCTCTGGAGGCAGTCGGAGGACGTTTCTCGAAGCACCTAGCAGTTTGGGAGTCTATTACAACAGATCGCTGGGTGCTTCAAATCATATCCAGAGGTTACAAAATCTCCTTTCTGAATCCCCCTCCCAGACCCCGGAGCCTCCCCGATGTCCCACCCAATCAAAAGGAGGCAGCAGCCGCAGAAATAAAGCAGCTGCTAAAAAAAAAGAGCAATCCAGCGCATCCCCCTAGACCAGTCCAGATCGGGTTTCTACTAAAGGTTCTTTCTGATACCAAAAAAGACGGGGGACTTGAGGCCAATCCTCGACCTGTCCTTACTAAACCTGTCAGTGGCCAAAGAAAAGTTCCGGCTGGTCACCATTCAATCCATTCTCCCTCTCTTACAGGAGTACGACTGGATGTGCTCGATAGACCTCAAGGATGCGTACTACCACATATTGATGGACAGACGATCCAGAAGGTTTCTCTGCTTCCAGCTAGGAGCCAGTCACTACCAGTTCAGGGCCCTCCCCTTTGGTCTCATCACAGCCCCCAGGGTGTTCACCAAAGTTTTGGCAGTAGTAGCGGCCCACCTGTGACTCCAGGGAATACAGGTCTTTCCCTACCTGGATGACTGGCTCCTGACTGCCCCCAACAGGCATCTACTGTGTTCAGCCAGAGATTACTTCCTCCACCTGGCCTCCTGGCTGGGAATCAGTCAACCTCAACAAGTCTTCCCTTCATCCAACCCAGATCTTAGACTTCATAGGAGCCAGATTAGACACAAACCTATTGAGAGTCTTCTTAACTCTGGACCAAATTCGTACCCTGAAGCTCCACGTACTGGCCCTTTCACAATCCTCTGGTCCTCCAGCGGAATTGGTTCTGAGGGCTCTAGGTTCCATGGCGGCCATGATCAATCTGCTACCTTTAGCGCGCTTGAACATGAGGGTACTACAATGGACCTTGCAGGTTCAGTGGTCCATCCTGCTACGCCCACTCAGTTCACCCATCCACCTCAGCAGGGCTTGCAGGAATTCCCTGCTCTGGTGGCTCCAGTCACCGGACCTCCAGATAGGGCACCCCTTTTCTATGTCCCCACCTCTAACCACGGTGACCACGGATGCTTCTCGCCTGGGCTGGGGGGGGTGCACTGTATGGGCAGAACCGTCCAAGGCACATGGACCCATTCAGAGACCTTATTGCATATCAATGTCCTAGAGATGAGAGCAGTGCTTTTGGCGTTGCAAGCACTCCAGGCCCTTCCTCCCTTAGGGACAGTTGCAATTCAGACAGACATGTCAGTGGTCTGTTACATCAACAAACCGGGGGGAACCAGATCCTACCCACTTTGTCGAGAGGCCATGAGAGTTTGGGAATGGGCGATTTCCACCAACCGCTTTCTCATAGCGACGCACATTCCGGGTCGTTCGAACATTTTGGCAGACAGGCTGAGTCGAACCATCCTCTCGCCGTACGAGTGGTCTCTGAACCCCAGAATAGCAGAGCAAATTTTCCTCAAGTGGGGTCAACCTTGCTGCGATCTCTTCACGTCTCCTTCGAACGCAAAGTGCAGCGACTACTTCGCTCTAATTCCCCCACCAGGGGAATCCACCAGAGACGATCTGGTGCATGTTTGGCCATCCGGTCTACTTTATGCTGATCTCCTCTTCCCCTAATGCTAAAATGCTTGCAGAAAGCTCGTTGGTTGGGGAGCAGAGTGATCCTCATAGCCCCATTCTGGCCTCGTCAAACATGGTTCCTATGCCTATGGTCTCATCTAGTGAATCCTCCATGGATTCTAGATCCCACCCCAGATCTGATCTCTCACCCACTGAGTTTACCAACTCCAAACCTGGACAACCTCAAGCTCACAACTTGGCTGATCCAGTTCCAGTAATAGTTGGGACTCCTGGTATCTCGTCCCATTAAGGCTATTTTAGTGGCAGCTCATAAACCTTCTACGAGAAAGGTTTATAACAGCAAATGGAAACGCTTTATTATCTGGGCGGAGCATAGAAAGTTGGATCCTTTTACAGCTCCCATACCGGCGGTGTTAGAATTTTTGTCGACCTTATTCGACCAAGGTGCTAGCTTTTCCACTGTCAAAGTCCAGTTAGCTGCGATTTCCCATTATCATGTGGGAAGTGATCTCGGTTCCTTAGCATCTTCCAAATTATGTAAGACTTTCTTAAAAGGCACCTTCCTCTTAAGGCCTCCGGTGAAAGACGCAGTCCCTCCATGGGATTTAACCCTTGTTCTCCAGTCCCTGACTGCCCCTCAGTTTGAACCCGCAGCCTCGGTGGATCTGAAATACTTATCTTGGAAGATGGCCTTTCTCATCGCTATCACTTCGGCTAGAAGGGTTTCGGAGCTTCAAGCCCTTTGCGCCAAACCACCATACTTGGTCTTCCATAAAGGTAGTCTCCCTCAGAACCAATCCCTCCTTTCTACCCAAAGTTGCTTCTGAGCCCAGTATTAATCTATTACTACCAGTTTTCTTTCCAAATTATCAAAACAAAGGTGAATACAAATTACATTCTCTGGATGTACATAGGCAATTGAGATTCTACTTGCACAGGACCTCTGAACAACTCTTTGTATCCTTTGCAAGACCCTCTTTGAGCAAACCAGTATCAAAAGTTACATTGTCCAGATGGATTTCCCAATGTATACTTCTTGCATATAAGAGTTCTGGTAGACCTGAACCTGAAAGAGTCCGCGCTCATTCTACCCGATCGATTTCTACTTCTGCTGCCTTTTGCTCCAGAGTGTCCTTGGACGACATTTGTTCAGCAGCCACTTGGGCTTCATCCCATACTTTCATTAACCATTACAAGTTGGATCTAATTTCCAGAGGGAGAGCATCCTTCAGCTCTGCAGTGCTCCGGAATATCCTTCCATGAGGACCCCCAAGTTTGGGTAGCTGGGGACTCTGTCCCACAGGTTGATGGACAAATGAAGTTAACTACTTCAAATAAAGAAGTTATGTACTCACCATAACGTTCCATGTGAGTAGGTAAACTTCATTTGTCAGCAACCAACCCGCCCCTCCATCCCCCTAACCTATAGTGGGTCCTAGAAGGATTCCTTGATGTCCTTCAAGGATGCATCTGCAGTCCTAACATATGGGTTGTCCTGCCTCAGGCAGCCCTTCGGTCGGCCAGATTCCAAAGTCTGGGTCTGGCCTCGGCTGATGTCGCACTTCACCCGACATCATAGCTGCTGTGTATTGGGTATAAAGGCATCAGCCGACACCATTTTCCTCAGTCTTTCTTGCCACGTGGTGCCCGAAGCAGAAGCTGTTCGCAAGTGCCGGTCGGTCAGATCCAGAGATTTCTATTACCGAAGATGTCTAAATAGCTAAGTACCCCGTTGGGGACTCTTTCTTGCCTCAGCCGATGTCAGACAAAGTAAATAATTGTTTAACTTGTGGGAAACAAATACCTCATAAGGATTTCCACTCTTACTGCCTTCCTTGTTTAGGCCCAGACCACGACGTATCAGCTTGTCTAGCCTGTGCTTCCTTCAACCGACGGACGCTTAGACATCGGTCGGCGTTTGCAGAGGAGTTTTTTGGTCCCGCTTTTGCATACAAAATGCTGTCGGAGACTCAGACTACACAATTAGCTAAAAAGCGTAAGGAAAAGGACCGACACTCGTGGTCCACGGTTTCGGCTGAAACCACGGTTAGGCCAACCGCGAGTGTCTCAGTTTCGGCTGAAATCGAGCCCTCGGTTCTTCCTTCGACCGAAAGCATACCTCCGATAGCCGAGGCCTCACAGAGCATGGCTGAATCTGCTACTGAAATTACCCCTGCTGAAGCAGGCACCCAGGATTTATCAGATACTATTCCTTTAGACATATCTACCCCTGCACGTGGAGCTGCTAGACCCCCTGCATCTATGTCTATCAAGGCTTTTTCCAGGGCTAAAGCAGCTAAATCTTCTAAGGCCTTACCTGCTAAAACTCCCTCTCACAGGCCTACCTCTACTTCCCAAATGCTCAGCCTGGCTGAGGATCTCATTTCTTTGATCAGGGGATCCCAACCTCACCCAGACAGGGCCGCTCAACCTCCTCCAGATAAGAGACCTAGAACTGAACCCCCGGAACCTGTTTCTACAGACTATTCCTCGGATGACTCAGAAATTTCAGATCCTCAGGAAGGCCCATATTCTCCTTATGAGGATTCTGGTGCAGAAGACTCCATTCCTTCTGCTTCTCCTCCTGAAGAAATTTCCTTTGGGGAAACCTTGCATGCTATGAGGGAACATTTTCAATGGCAGGGCCAGGATTTTCCAGATTCAAGGAAAAGGCTTAGGACTTTTTTACATTTACCACAACATAGGCCTTTAGCCATTCCTCCAGTACTAACAACCAGAGAAGTACTGCCACAGATTCAGCCACCACCACTTCCACAGGACAGACACAATGACTTGGCTCTGATTCCGCCTACCAGGGAACAACTGGAAGCACCCTTGGGCGGAAAACTAGCCTTATTTTCCGTAAACTGGCATTACATTACAGGAGACAAATGGACTTTACAAACAATAGACAAAGGCTACAGGTTTCACTTCCACACTCTACCAAAAAAGAGAGGAATGCCAAACCTACCTCCAAGCCAAACAACAAACGCTCTAAGGCAAATCAACAACCTACTAAGGATGAGAGCTATAGAAAAGGTACCGCCTATGGAACAAGGACAAGGATTTTACTCCAGACTTTTCCTTGTACCAAGAAAAGAAAATCAATGGAGGCCTATTCTCGACCTGTCCGCCCTGAACACATACCTTATTGTTCCAAAATTCAAAATGCTGACCCTACAACAACTTCTTCCCATGCTGGGCAAGGAGTCTTGGCTGGTGACTCTAGATCTCAAGGAGGCATACCTGCACGTCCCTATACGACCAGATTGCAGAAGACACCTCAGATTTCTTGCAGGATCAGAGCATTATCAATTCTCAGCATTGCCCTTTGGCTTATCTACTGCACCCAGAGTATTCACGAAATGCCTGGCATCAGTAATTGCTCATTGCAGGCTTCAGGGAATTAAAATTTATCCATACCTGGATGACTGCCTAATACAAGCGGACAACAAAACAAAATTAACAAAAGATTTGGAAAAGGTTATACAACTGCTGCAAGCCTTGGGATACACAGTCAACATGCAAAAGTCAAGACTGCTGCCATCCCAAAGGGTAACATTCTTGGGTGCAAAACTGGACACATCAACTCAGATGGCCTTTCTCACAGAAGAAAAACAAAAGCAACTACCAGTCTATTTCATGGCATTAACAACACAGACTCAGCTTACTGCAAGGAAAATCCTGCAAGCCCTGGGTTACATGGCATCCTGCATAATATTGATTCCACATGCCAGACTGCATATGAGAAAGTTGCAATGGTACCTAAGGAATGTATGGTCTCAACACAAGCACAGTCTAGAAGCCCAGATTCCAATAATTCCATGCCTGAAGCAAGAATTTCTGTGGTGGGCTCAGGCCTGTCAGTTGAACAGAGGATTGCCTTTCCACAAACCTCATCCAAGCCAGACCATCATCACGGACGCCTCAGACCTAGGCTGGGGGGCGCACATGGTGGACAAGTGTATACAAGGCCTATGGACACAAGACCAGCTGAATCTACACATAAATCAAAAGGAGATGCTGGCAGTGAAACATGCAATCCAGGCATTCAGACCATTTCTTCAACAAGGACACCTGCTGATAAGGACGGACAACACCACAGTCATGTGGTACATCAACAAACAGGAAGGTACACACTCATATCCTCTATGCCGGATGGCAATGGACCTGTGGAATGTGGCCCTGAACCTCAACATTCAACTCCAGGCCAGATTTGTACCAGGAAAAGAAAATTCACTAGCAGACACCTTAAGCAGAACTACCACGGATGCTCACGAATGGATGCTGCATCCAGATATCTTCAAAACCATAACAAAGAAATGGGGGCTACCAGAGATAGACCTGTTCGCCTCCCCACACAACCACCAATTGAAGAAATTCTGCACAAGAGCATACCACCCACTTGCTTGGAGGGTGGACTCCCTTTCTTTCAGCTGGAAAAACCTGACAGCATATGCATTCCCACCTCTTCCTTTGATGTACAAAGTCCTACTGAAGATCAAAGAGGATCAGCCAAGGATGATCCTGATAGCTCCAGACTGGCCGAGGCAGCATTGGTATCCGCTGCTGAGAAGCACGTCTCGGACACACGCATGGCCTCTACCTCTATGTCCTTTACTTCTAACACAGAACAACTACAAGATTCTACATCCAAACTTGAAAACACTACAGCTAGCTGCTTGGAACATTGCATAAAACAAAATAACCCAGATTTATCTCAGAGGGTTAAGGACATTATCCTGGAGGCTCGCAGACCCTCCACAAGGAAGACTTATTCAGCCAAATGGAAAAGATACCTCATTTGGAGTGCATCAAAAGGGGAAAATGTATCATTGGCAAACATAGCGAACATCCTGGAATACTTAGCAGAACTGTTCCACAATGGCCTGTCCTACTCCTCCATTAAGATTCATACTTCAGCAATTTCAGCAGAATACAACATGGATCCACCAGTCTTCTCTCATCCTCTACTCAGACAGTTCCGGAGAGGAATCAGAAATGTAAAGCCTCCAAGGAAACCACCTTTGCCTACATGGGATCTTAACTTTGTGCGGGAAAAGTTAACACTTCCCCCTTTTGAACCAGCAGCAACAGCAAACTTACAGTTCTTATCTTGGAAAACTGCTTTCCTGCTTGCAATCACTTCAGCAAGAAGGGTATCTGAGTTACAAGCATTAATGGCAGTACAGCCCTTCCTTATCTTCCATCAGGATAGAGTGTCTCTGAGAACTAACCCAACTTTTATGCCAAAAGTGGTTTCCAGAGTATCATTGAACCAAGCAATTCATTTACCTACATTCTTCCCCAACTTCTTCCCCAACCCACAGAACCGGGGGGAAAGACTACTACATACCTTGGATGTACACAGGCAATTACGCTACTATCTGGACAGAACTAAGACCAACAGAAAAACTGACCAGCTTCTGGTAGCATATGCAACAGGAATGCAAGGAAAAGCAATTTCAAAACAGACAATCTCAAAATGGATAGGAAATTGCATTAGATTTTGCTACTCTTTTCATGGAAAGACAACTCCAGAAAATATCAGGCCTCACCCCACAAGAGCTACAGCCACGACTACAGCTTTCCTACGAGGAGTGGCTACCAAAGACATTTTAGAAGCTGCTACTTGGAGCTCCGTGCATACATTTGCCAAGCATTATAATCTTCCTTTATACTCCAGATCCCGAGCAGGTTTTGCAACTGCTGTTTTGCAAGGGATCTTAACTACACCATCTTTATCTTAGTACCTCCTCCCCCAGTTTGGCTATGGTATTCTACCCATATGTTAGGACTGCAGATGCATCCTTGAAGGACATAGTACAGTTTTGTACCTACCATAAATGTAGATGTCCGATAGGTATGCATCTGCAGTCAGGATTACCCACCCTCCTTCCCCTCTGTGGTATTCCTAGGGTATTTACCCCTCTTTTTAGCTAGCTGGGGAATCTGTTATGGTGTATTTGTTTGTATATATGTATATATGTATATATATTCTTATATGGTTTGCTCTCTACTGTTTGGCATTATTTGCATTTATCCAAATTTAGCCTTCCTAGATGGCACCTGGCATCTGGGGCAAGAAACACTGAGGAAAATGGCGTCGGCTGATGCCTTTATACCCAATACACAGCAGCTATGACATCGGGTGAAGTGCGACATCAGCCGAGGCCAGACCCAGACTTTGGAATCCAGCCGACCGAAGGGCTGCCTGAGGCAGGACAACCCATATGTTAGGACTGCAGATGCATACCTATCGGACATCTACATTTATGGTAGGTACAAAACTGTACTTTTTTTCCTCTGGATAACACCAAGTTAGGAGTTGCAGGTGATCCTTTGTTGTAATATACTGTTTTACTATAGCAAACTCGATCTGACGTCAGAGAGGGTTGGCAGGGGATTATGGGTAAGGGGGGGAGCTTGGTGCTCGGATCTTAGCTGTTTGAAGCTGCAGGCTCGGATCCGATACCCACAGGTTGCTGACAAATAAAGTTTACCTACTCTGATGGAACGTTATAGTGAGTACATAACTTCTTTTTTCCGACACTTCCCCAAAGCGTCCCACTGAAGAGGTTCCCAGGAAGAGGAAGTGCAAAAGGACTTGGACTGTCCTAAGAATCCATCACAGAAGATACCGATTTCGATGCGAAGGAAGGGTCTCCAGGATCACCACCCAAAGATGTCTCATTTGGAGACATTCTGTAACTCTTAAAGCAAAGGGATGGTTAATGTCCCGATAACCCTTCCCAAGAGGAGTCTGTATTCCTTGAGGCTTTTGGTGCTGACCAGTCTACCTCCTGGGTGCCTCCACCCGCTGATGAGCTCATTGATTTGGTCTCTTGGTGGGCGTGGAAGGAACCTGATACCATTGAAGCAATCCCCAAGAGACCGGACAGGACCTGACGCCACTTAAGGATAGAACTTTCTGGAGTAAAGGAGTACCGTTTTTTTTTGCCATAGTTGTAGCAGCAGCCACAAAGAAGGAACCTAGTGGAACAAAGTTCCTCTGTCCACTCCCCCTAGCAGGGAGTCTAGGGTGATGGACAAATTTGGGAAGTATGTTTATGATTCAGTGACTTTTGCCCTCTGGTCACTGAACTATCTGGCACATTTCACAAGACTCTAGAGGGATTTCATAAAGGAACTCTCTCAATCCATCTCTGGGACCATATCCTCTGAGGCAGAGTGCGCTGCTGCCTCACAGTTGGCCACCCTTCAGTCCATTTCCAGTTCATTCACGAGGCTTATCTCTTATGCAGCAGAAGGTACCCCATGGGCGGCGGGTTCAGGTATTTCCATTAGAAGGCATTGCCTGATTGCACTTGTGTGACTTTGCAGAACCCTTCAAAGCTTTCTTAATCAATGCTGCCTTTGATGGAACTTCCTTATTTGGCCCCAAGTTGAGAGAGAGACACACTAGGTGTGAGTAGGAAGGTAAAACCCTGTCTGCTGTGGGCATGCCTTTTTCAAACCCTCAATGAACCTTTTCGAGGAATCAACAGGGTGGTTGAAAAATGTGGTTCAAGAAATTCCAGGGTCCCTTCCAAGAGTCATGGTGAGACAGTTCCCCTGGAGGCAGAGGGGGGGGAAATCTAATGGAAGATGCCACCCTCATGGCAGAGGAGGTCTGCAAATTCAAGGCTCTAGAGATGCTTTCTCTAACAGATCCTACTAGTGCTCCTGAAAGGAGGAGGCCAACTGTCCATCTCTGGAGGCAGTCAGGGGTCGCTTATCCCTGCACCAGAGAGACTGGCTGGAAATTGCAAAAGATTCACGAGTGTGGAGGATAATATCCAAAGGTTATATCATACCATTTTCCCATCCATTCCCATTGGTTTAAAAAAAATCTCTAATGTTCCACCCAGTCTGAGGGAAACAGCAGCACTAGAAATAAACAAGATACTAGGAAACAGAGTCATCCGGGAGGTCCCCCGAGACCAGAAATAGTCTGGAACTTACTCAAGATTCGTTTTAGTGCCAAAAACCACAGAGACTGGAGACCAGATGTTCTTAGTGTTTCACTGTTGCAGTCATTACATTTGGGTTATCTGCTTGCAGTAGCCCTCAGTCGGCCTGATTAACAAAGTCTTGGGTCCTGCGTTGGATGCTGTCCCTTCCATGACATCAGGTCGTCAGGGGTATAAAACATGTAGCCGACACCATTACATCAGTTATTTCTTGCCATGCAGAAGCAGTTCGCAAGTGCCAGTCGGCCGACTCCTGAAAGTTTCATTTTCGAGTTTCAGAATCAAAGTCTTCAACTAAAGCTAAGTACCCCATTGGGGAAACTTTTTCTTGCTCCTTACCGATGTGAGTAAAAGTTAATAATTGCATTACTTGTGGAAAGCAAATACCTCACAAAGATTTTCATTCATACTGTATTCCTTGCCTGGGGGCTGACCATGCTGCACCTTGCTGTCGGTTTTGTGCTTTATTTAATCAGTGCACTATCCATCATCTGTATATTTTCGCCTCTAAATATTTCTGTTCTCGGTTTAATTATCCAGAAATGTCATCGGTTAGCTATCCGACTACCGGGATTCTGAAAAAAACGCAAAGATAAAGACAGAGACAGGCCGCCTAGGACCAAAGCTGCCGACAATGCTTCTCCTAAGCCAGTTCGCCAGTACTCAGGCGCTTTTGCAGCCCCTGATACTTACTACTTCTGACTCGCAGGCCTCTGCTGAGACCCATTCGGAGTCGGGTATGCCGCAAGATGCTTCAACTGTGGAACTTGCGGATGTCTCTACCTTGGATGGGTCCGGAGCCACTGTGCAGTCACCGGCTTCTGAGGGTGTATTCAGGCCTACGGACTTGCATATTAAACCGACTCCTCCTTCATTTAGGCCTAAATCTCGAACCATGCCTAAGAAACCGACGCCCAGGCCGCATGCTCAGGCCTCTGTGCCTAAAAACAAATAAGAATGGCTGAAGATCTTAACTTTAATCAGGGGAAGCCAACCTCCCCCTTCTAAGAGACCTAGGACTGAAGTTGTTTATGAATCTTTTGACCAGGATTCTGATTTTTCTGATTCTTCTGATGACCTGGATTTGCCATTATCTACATATGAGGATTCTGATGCAGAGGAACTCTATTCCCTCTGCTTTTCCTCCAGAGGATTTTTCTTTTGGTGAAACCTTGCATACTCTAAGGGAGCATTTCCACTGGGAAAGCCAGGATTTTTCTGATTCAAAAAAGAGGCTTAGGGATTTCTTACTCCTGCCTCAGCATAGGTCTTTAGCTATACCTCCTGTACTAGACATTGTTGATGCCTTTTCGGAATCTGGTTTGGCCCCTGATTCTTTGCCTCCTGCTCCCAGAAAACCTGACAGATATTACAGGGTTCCTGATTCACACAAGTTCCTTTTTAAAAATCCTATTGCGGATCAGAGACTATTTCACAGGGACCCAAGGGCATATTAAGGCTTTTACTGCTAAAAATCTTACCCCTTCTGATAGAGACTCCAGGGCGCTGGATAGATGAGGTAAGAAGGTTTACACTTTTGCAACCTTGGCCATTAGGGCTTTAAACTGCCAGTTTCATATGTTAAAGTATCAACAACATGTTGTTGGGTAGATAAACAGAAAATTATGTTGATTCCTGATTGTGCTGAAAATAAAGAATTAAAGGATTTAATGCATTCTGCTGAACAGGTTGGTAAACATACTTTGTAATGTGGATTTGATTCATTAGAGACCTCTTGCAGGGCTGCTGTTACTGGGTCTGTGCTCAGAAGGCATGCTTGACTTAAGGAGCAATCTCTGCCTGATCATGTTAAAGCTAAACTGTTGGATGCTCCTTTAAATCAGGACTGCCTGTTTGGCAACAAAGCTGAGGAAGTTCTTAAAAAGATGGAAGATAAAGCTAAATGTATGCAAACTGTTAAAGATTTCTTGCAAGTTCAGCCTCCTGGATTTAGTAGGCATTGGCCCTCTAAAAATTTGTCCTTTCTAGCCCCTTCCAGGTCTTCTCTAGCCAAACCCAGACACAGCAGAAACCCCGATTTCAGTCCCAGGGGACACATAAGACTAAGCAGTGGGGGATTTCCGCACCCAAATCTGGGAGTAGTAAGACTCCCCCCTATGGAAAACTGTCTCAATGACTTGGTTTTATAACTTCTAAGCACTTCCCAACTGAATGCTCCTTTAGGTGGAAAGATTGGTCTGCAGGCCAAAAACTTGGGAACTCATTACCCAGGACAAATTGGTTTTAAATAGTGTCCCAAGGATACAGATTTCACTTCCACAGGTTACCAACACCAAGCGGGTGGCCATATCTACCCCCAAATCAGTGGGCAGAGGCCCAAAATCAAGTTCTCTCTCTCAAGCATGGAGGCTATTCAAGTTGGTACCAGAAGAGGAAAAGGGACAAAGTTTCTATTCGAGACTTTTCCTGGTAACCAGAAAAGGCAACACATGGCGTCCTATCTTGGACCTTTCTACTCTAAACACCTTTCTGGTGATTCCAAAATTCAAAATGCTGACTCTTCACCAGCTGCTTCCTATGCTAGGTAAAGATGCATGGTTGGCAACACTAGACTTAAAAGAAGCATACCTACACATCCCTATCAGGGAGTCTTGCAGAAGATATCTACGCTTCAAAGCAGGCTACATGCACTGTCAGTTCTCTGCACTGCCCTTTGGCTTATCTACTGCACCCAGGGTATTCACAAAGTGCCTAGCTCCAGTCATTGCATTTTGCAGGCAAATTCAAATATACCCATACCTGGACGATTGTCTAATTCAGGCAGAAAGCCAGGACATACTTTTGAATCATCTGGCCTTTGTTCAAAGAGTGATGACTTGTCTGGGGTACACCATAAACGAAAAGAAATCACACCTGGTACCCTGTCAAATTATATTCCTGGGAGCAAGCTTGAATACAACTTCCCAGATGGCTTTCCTCACGCCAGAGACACAGATTCATTTGGCAACCTACTTCAAAGTAGTGGCCACAAAAACCCAGCTTATCTGCAAAGCAAGTACTGCAAGCCTTGTGGTTCATGGCCTCCTGCATTCTTTTAATTCCATATGCAAGGCTGCATATGAGGAAAGTACAATGGTATCAACATTCACAGGATCTAGATGCAATGATTCCTATCATACCTTGCCTCCGCCTAGAGTTCCTTTGGTGGGCAGAGGCTTACCACCAAAACAGGGGACTACCATTCACACTACCCCCCCTCCGCCCAAACCTTAACAGACACATCAGACTATGCATGGGGGGCTCACCTGGCAGGGAAGTACATAAAGGGCAAATGGAACTCAAGTCAAATGCACCTGCACATAAATCAAAAGGAAATGTTAGCTGTACAGAATGCTCTGACAGCCTTCAAGGACCACATTCTTCCAGGACAACGAATGGTAAAGATGGACAACACCACTTTCATGTGGTACATAAACAAGCAGAGGTGTACACATTCTTACCCTTTTTTGCAGACTAGCCATGGTATTGTGGAACACATCCTTGAGCTGCCAAGTGAATCTACAAGCTCAGTTCCTGCCAGGAAAACTAAATACACTGGCAGACGGACTAAGCAGAAACCTCATGGACCCACACGAGTGGAAACTGGAACCTAGGAATTTCAACATGTTGACAAGCAAGTGGGAGAGCCTAGATATAGACCTTTTTGCCTCCCCCCAGAGCCATCAATGGGACAAATTTTGCACAAGGATTCCCCACAAGCTAGCTTGGAAATTGGAATGTCCTTCAAGGATGCATCTGCAGTCATAACATATGGGTTGTCCTGCCTCAGGCAGCCCTTCGGTCGGCCGGATTCCAAAGTCTGGGTCTGGCCTCGGCTGATGTTGCACTTTCCCCGACGTCAGAGCGTCTGGGGTATAAAAGCATCAGCCGACGCCATTTTCCTCCGTCTTTCTTGCCGCGCGGTGCCCGAAGCAGAAGCTGTTCGCAAGTGCCGGTCGGTCAGATCCATTGAATTCAGCTACCGAAGACTTCGAAAAAAGCTAAGTACCCTGTTGGGGACTCTTTCTTGCCTCAGCCGATGTCAGACAAAGTAAATAATTGTTTAACTTGTGGGAAACAAATACCTCATAAGGATTTCCACTCCTATTGCCTTCCTTGCTTAGGCCCAGACCACGACGTATCGTCCTGTTTAGCCTGTGCTTCCTTCAACCGATGAACTCTTAGACGTCGGTCGGAGTTTGCAGAGGAATTTTTTGGGGCCGCTTTTGCTTATAAAATGCCGTCGGAGACTCCGACTACGCATATGCTGAAAAAACACAAGGAAAAGGACCGACACTCGCGGCCCGCGGTTTCGGCTGAAACCATGGCTAGGCCTACCGCGAGTGTCTCTGTTTTGGCCGAAACCGAGTCCTCGGAAATTCGTATTACCGAAACCATTCATCCGACCACCGAGGCCTGGGAGACCCCGGCCGAATCGGCTACAGAACTCCCTACCGAAGCTAGTGTTCAGGAACTGTCCGACACCATACCTTTGGACATTTCTACTCCTGCACGTGGGGCAGCTAGGCCCCCTGCTTCCATGTCCATTAAGGCCTTCTCTAGGGCTAAGGCTGCCAAACTATCTAAAGCTTTGCCTGCCAAAACTACCTCTCAGAGGCCTTCATCTAGTTCACAGATCCTCAGCCTTGCTGAGGACCTTATTTCCTTAATTAGGGGCTCACAACCTCACCCAGACAGGGCCTCTCACCCTCCTCCGGACAAAAGGCCCAGGACTGACCCCTCTGACCCTCACTCTTCAGATGATTCCACGGATGGGTCTGAGTTGTCAGACCACCAGGAAGGGGCTTACTCGCCTTATGAGGATTCAGATGCTGAGGAATCTATCCCTTCGGCCTCCCCTCCTGAAGAGTTTTCTTTTGGTGAGACTCTGCACTCCATGAGAGAGCATTTTCAATGGCAAGGTCAGGACTTCTCTGATTCTAGAAAAAGATTAAGGACCTTTTTGCATTTGCCTCAACATAGGCCCTTAGCTATACCTCCTGTTCTGAATGTTATTGATGATGTGTACAATGATGTCAGTACGGCCCCTGATGCTCTTCCTCCGGCCCCTGCCAAGCCTGACAGATACTACAGGGTCCCGGATTCTCATTTCCATCTGTATAAAGCCCACTCTGCAGACCCAGAAACTATTTCTCAG
This sequence comes from Protopterus annectens, assembly GCF_019279795.1. Lineage (NCBI taxonomy): Eukaryota > Metazoa > Chordata > Ceratodontiformes > Protopteridae > Protopterus > Protopterus annectens. Next base: position 73,303,856 of record NC_056740.1, on the reverse strand, counting down.
GGCCCTAAAGGGGTTGCGGCCGCTACTGCCAAAAATCATCTACCTTCCGAAAGGGAGTCTAGAGCTTTAGAGAGATGGGGTAAGAAGGTGTATACTTCTGCAACTCTTTCTGTCAGGGCATTAAACTGTCAATTTCATATGATACAGTACCAAGAGTATTTGTTAGATGAACTGAATAAGAAACTTTCTTCTCCTGAACCCCTGGACCGTAAATCCCTTCAAGATTTGGTACACAATTCACAGCAGGTTAGTAATCCTTTCTTAAAATGTGGCTATGATGCACTGGAGGCTTCATTTAGATCAGCTATGACTGGGGCAGTTATTCGTAGGCATGCCTGGCTGAAGGAACAATCTTTGCCAGACCATGTTAAAGCTAAACTCCTGGATGCTCCAGTGGAGAAACAAAATTTATTTGGCTCCTCTGCTCAGGAGATCTTAAAAAAGGTTGAAGAAAAGGCAAAATCTGTGCAAACAGTTAAAGATTTCCTGCAAGTACAACTACCGAGATTCAGCAGAAACTGGCCTACTAAGAATTGGTCCTTTCCAGACTTGGACAGAGCCCAGAGAGGCAGGAACAGGCGCCCTAGAGGCAGAGGTCAATCGAAGGGCTCCTACAGAGGCAGTCAGTGGCAGCCTGCCAACCAGAGGAGTAGTGCAACAGCAACAACCACTACACCAGGACAGGCTCAATGACTTAACTCTGATTCCGCCTACCAGTGATCAACTGGAAGCACCCTTGGGCAGAAAGCTGGCTTTATTCTCAAAAAACTGGCATTATATTACAAAGGATACATGGACACTGCAAATAATAGACAAAGGATACAGGTTCCACTTCCACACTTTGCCAAAAAGAAGCGGAATGCCAAACCTTCCACCAAATCAGAGGGCAGAGGCTTTAAGACAAATCAGCAAGTTACTTCAGATGAAAGCTATAGAAAAGGTACCATGTTCAGAACAAGGCCAAGGATTTTACTCCAGACTATTCCTTGTACCAAGAAAAGAAAATCAATGGAGGCCTATTCTTGACCTGTCTGCACTGAACACTTATCTCATTGTGCCAAAATTCAAAATGCTGACCCTACAGCAACTTCTTCCCATGTTGGGCAAGGAGTCTTGGCTGGTGACTCTAGATCTCAAGGAAGCATACCTGCACGTCCCTATTCGACCAAGTTGCAGAAGACACCTCAGATTTCTTGCAGGATCAGAGCATTATCAATTCTCAGCATTGCCCTTTGGCTTATCTACTGCGCCCAGAGTATTCACGAAATGCCTGGCATCAGTAATTGCACATTGCAGAATACAGGAAATTCAAATTTACCCATACCTGGACGACTGCCTAATACAAGCGGACAACAAGAAAAATTTGATAAAGGACTTGGCTTATGCCATACACCTGCTACAGACCTTGGGATACACAGTCAACATCCAAAAGTCAAGACTAGTACCATCCCAAAGGATAACCTTTTTGGGTGCAGATCTGGACACAACCACCCAAATGGCCTTTCTCACAGAAGAAAACAGAAACAACTTCCAGACTACTTCATGATTCTGACAAGACAAACTCAGCTTACTGCAAGGAAAATCCTGCAGGCCCTGGGTTACATGGCATCCTGCATAATTCTAATACCGCATGCCAGGCTGCATATGAGGAAATTACAATGGTACCTAAGGAGTGTATGGTCTCAACACAGTCACAGTTTAGAAACCATGATACCAATCATTCCATGCCTTCAAAAGGAATTCCTGTGGTGGGCTCAGGCCTGCCAGTCCAACAGAGGGTTGCCTTTCAACAAACCAAAAACAAGGCAGACCATCACCACGGACGCCTCAGACCGAGGATGGGGAGCACACATGGAGGGCAAATGTATCCAAGGCCTATGGCCTCAAGGACAGCTAAGCATGCACATAAACCAAAAGGAAATGCTGGCAGTGAGGAATGCAATCGAGGAATTCAAACCCTTCCTCCAACAAGGACACCTGTTAATAAGGACAGACAACACCACGGTCATGTGGTACATAAACAAGCAGGGAGGCACACATTCTTACCCTCTATGCCGGATGGCTATGAATCTGTGGGAACTAGGCCTGAATCTCAATATCCAACTACAGTCCCAATTTGTGCCAGGGAAAGAAAATGCACTGGCGGACAGCTTAAGCAGAACTACCATGGATGCACACGAATGGATGCTGCACCCAGGCATCTTCCAACTCATAGCAAAGACATGGGGAATTCCGGAGATAGATCTGTTCGCCTCCCCACTCAACCATCAACTGAAGACATTCTGCTCAAGGGCATACCACCCACAATCTTGGAGGGTGGACTCTCTCTCTTTCAGCTGGAAAACCCTAACCGAGTATATGCCTTCCCACCTCTCCCATTGATGTACAAGCTTCTACTGAAGATCAGGGAGGAACAGCCAAAAGTGATACTAATAGCTCCGGACTGGCCAAGACAACACTGGTATCCATTATTGAGAAGCATGTCTCAGGCAAAATCATGACCTCTCCCCCTATGGCCTCTTCTTCTGACGCAGAACAATTTCAAGACCCTGCATCCCAACTTGAAAACATTGCAGCTAACTGCCTGGAAAATTCCTTAAATCCCAATCAAACTGTTTTATCTCAGAGGGTGAAGGACATTATCCTGGAGGCTCGCAGGCCTTCCACAAGGAAGACATACTCAGCTAAATGGAAGAGATTTCTCATTTGGAGTACATCAAAAGGCTCAGATGTCACAGTGGCAAACATAACACATATCCTAGAATAGTTAGCAGAATTGTTCCACAATGGCCTGTCCTATTCTTCCATTAAGATCCATGCTTCAGCAATTTCAGCAGAATACAATGTGGATCCACCTATCTTCTCGCACCCTCTCCTCAGACAGTTTCTGAGAGGGATCAAAAATATTAAACCTCCAAGAAGACCCCCTCTACCTGCCTGGGATCTCAACTTTGTGCTGGAGAAACTGACACTTCCTCCTTTTGAACCAGCAGCATCAGCGGATCTACAGTTTCTATCTTGGAAAACTGCATTCTTTCTGGCAATCACTTCAGCAAGAAGAGTATCTGAGTTACAAGCATTAATGGCAGTGCAGCCTTTTCTTATTTTCCACCAGGACAGGGGGTCACTAAGAACCAATCCTACTTTTATGCCAAAGATGGTATCTAGGGTATCCTTGAACCAAGCTATTCACTTGCCTACATTCTTCCCTAATCCACAGAATAGAGGGGAAAAACTTTTGCACACCCTGGATATACACAGACAACTACGCTACTACTTGGACAGAACAAAAGCTAGCAGAAAAACTGACCAACTTTTTGTAGCATATGTAACTGGGGTGCAAGGAAGAGCAATTTCCAAACAGACAATTTCGAAATGGATAGGAAATTGCATTCGATTTTGCTACTCCTTTCATGGAAAGACAGTTCCTGAAAACATCAGGCCTCACTCCACAAGGGCCATGGCCACCACTACAGCCTTCCTACGAGGGGTGGCTACCAAGGACATTTTAGAAGCTGCTACTTGGAGCTCCGTGCATACATTTGCCAAGCGTTACAATCTACCTTTATACTCTAGATCCAGAGCAGGGTTTGCAACTGCAATCCTGCAGGGGATCTTAACTACACCATCCTTTTCTTAGTACCTCCTCCCCCAGATTGGCTATGGTATTCTACCTATATGTTATGACTGCAGATGCATCCTTGAAGGACATAGTACAGTTTTGTACCTACCATAAATGTAGATGTCCGATAGGTATGCATCTGCAGTCAGGATTACCCTCCCTCCTTCCCCTCTGTGGTATTCCTAGGGTACTTACCCCTCTTTTAGCTAGCTGGTGGAATCTATTATGGTGTATTTGTTTGTTTATACATGTATATAATTTGCAAATGTTTGGAACTTTTCAGCATTTATCCAAATTTAGCCTTCCTAGAGGGCACCTGGCATCTGGGGCAAGAGGAAAATGGCGTCGGCTGATGCTTTTATACCCCAGACGCTCTGACGTCGGGGAAAGTGCGACATCAGCCGAGGCCAGACCCAGACTTTGGAATCCGGCCGACTGAAGGGCTGCCTGAGGCAGGACAACCCATATGTTATGACTGCAGATGCATACCTATCGGACATCTACATTTATGGTAGGTACAAAACTGTACTTTCTCTATCCAGCTGGAAAAACCAGTTTATGCCTTTCCTCTATTGCTTCTGCTCTCCAAGGTACTACTAAAGATCAAACAGGACAAGCCAAGGATGATTTTAATTGCACCAGACTGGCCACGCCAACACTGGTACCCTCTCTTGCGTAGTGTGTCATGCTTGGCCCCATGGCACCTGCCTCAGATGCCTTCCCTGTTGTCTCAGCAGGAGAACCAGATTCTGCTGCAAACCCTGAACCTAGCAGCCTGGCTAATTACCTAATCTCTCCTTTACCATTCCTCAGTAAATCATTGATGGATATCATTTTAGAGGCCAGGAGGCCTAGTACTAGAAAATCTTATGCTGCAAAATGGAAAAAATGTTGTGCCTGGAATCTATCTCGAGGGATGAGCACAGCCGTGCCCAATTTACCTCAGATTCTACAATACTTGACTTGAGATGCTTCATAAGGGCTTGTCCTTTTCCTCCATCAAAATTCATGCCTCAGCCATTTCAGCTCATTACAAGGCCACCCAGGAGAGCTCCAACTCCAGCCTGTGACCTTAATTTTGTCTTGGAGAAACTCACTCTTCCTCCTTTCGAGCCAGTTGCTACTGCAGATTTAAAATTCCTTTCCTGGAAAACAGCTTTCCTTTTAGCAATCACTTCTGCAAGAAGGGTATCTGAATTACAGGCCCTTATAGCAGTGGAGCCTTTCATCATCTTTCATGCGGACAGGGTGTCCCTCAGAACCAATCCCTCCTTCATGCCCAAGGTGGTATCCAGTGTGTCTCTTAATCAGTCCATTCATTTGCCTACCTTCTTTCCTAACCCACAGAACAAAAGGGAACAGATACTGCACTCCTTAGATGTGCACAGACAACTTAGATTTTACTTGGGCAGGACTAAACCTCAAAGGAAATCTGAACAACTGCTGGTGGCATTTGCTGCAGGGACAGAGGGGATAGCTATTTCAAAGCAAACCATTTCAAAATGGATAGGCTACTGCATTAATTTCTGCTATAAGCACCATGGAAAACCTATCCCAGAGGGCATCAGACCCCATTCAACCAGGGCTGCATCTACTTCCACAGCCTTTCTCAAGGGTGTTCCTACCAGGGACATCCTAGAAGCTGCTACCTGGAGTTCTGTACATACTTTCAACAAGCATGATCATTTGCCAATTTTCTCTAAATCCAGATGGCTTTGCCACTGCAGCCTTGCAGGGTTTGATAGCTGTTCCTAATTCTATTTAAATTCCTCCTCCCAACCGTAGCTTTGGGAATCTACCCAAATGTAATGACTGCAACAGTGAAACATGAACATAGTACAGTTGTGTATACATACCATAAATGTAGATGTTAGTGTATTCACTGTTGCAGTTCTGGTTACCCTCCCTGCAGCCCCCTCTTTTCTTTTGGCTATACCTCTACTCTCCCTTACTATGCTCAAAAAGCTTTTTGGTGTATTTGCTTTTTTGTTGAAGGTTTATCCTTGTAATTCTAGATTTAATTGCTTCCCATTAGGGGGCACCTGACATCTGGGGCAAGAAAAACTGATGTAATGGCGTCGGCTGCATGTTTTATACCCCTGATGACCTGACGTCATGGAAGAAGAGACAGCATCCGATGCAGGACTCAGGACTTAGTTAATCAGGCTGACTGAGGGCTACTGCAAGCAGATAACCCAAATGTAATGACTGCAACAGTGAATACACTCCTAACATCTACATTTATGGTAAGTGCACACAACTGTACTTTGGATCTCAGCAGCCTAAATCAATCAGCTCAATACACAAAGTTCTGGATGGTCACTGTTCAGTCCATTCTGCCTTTGCTGCACAAGGATGATTGGATGTGTTTGACTAGATCTTCAGGCTGTGTACTATCATATCAGAATGAGCAGGTGATCCAGGAGATACCTACGCTTCTGGGCTAGGAGCCAGTCATTACCAGTTCAGAGCTCTGCCATTTGGTCTCACCACAGTTCTCAGGGGGTTTACCCAAGGGTATGGCAGTAGTGGCAGCTCACTTGGGATTTCAGGCGTTTCCTTATGTAGACAAATGGCTCATCACTGCTCCAACCAGACATCAACTCCTCCATGTTCAGGATTACGTACTCCAATTATGCTCCCATCTTGGCATTTCAGTCAACTACAGCAAATCTCATCTGGAGCCATCACAGACATTGGAATTCATCTGTGCCTCATTCAAAACAATCACATAAGCTGCATCTCCCCCTTTGTCAAGAGTTCAGAGTAGGACAGAAAAATATCTAAAACTCTTCTCTCTCAGCTCATTTAATCCTTTGAACTTTAGGATCCACGTCAGTGGCAGTCATCCTAGTACCCGTTGTCAAGGTACCATATGAGAATTCTTTGGTGGACATTGGCAACTCAGTGGTCCATTCTTCACCATACCCTGTCCACTCAGATAAAAACCTCAGGCTTGCAAAAAATGTCTCCTATGGTGGTTACACTCCAGTTGGGTGTAAGAAGGATGCCCCTTTGTTCTTCCCCAACCCTAGGCCATAGTGACCGCTGATGCCTCTCATATTTTGTGGGGTGATGCACTTCCTGGGAAGAACAGTACAATGCACATGGTCCTCTGACACACATCAATGTCCTAGAAATAAGATCGGTCCTCCTAGCGTTGCAGGCCTTCCAAGACACTCTCCTCACATGTCATTGGTCTGGTACATCAGCAAACAAGGGGTAACCAAATCTTATCACGTGTGTTGAGAAGCTTTGAGTGTGGCAGTGGGCCATCTCATTTAATCAATTTTTGCTAGCAACACATTCTGGTGAAGTCCAATGTGATTGCAGATAAGTTGAGCAGATCTATTCTAGTGCCTCACTTGTGGTCTCTCAACATGAAGGTGGTGGAGGAAATATGCCATTGATAGGGTTAACCATGTTAACAACCTTTTTGCTTCCCTTGTCAAGTGCAGCATGTTCTTTGCCCTCACCCCCCCACCACCAGCACAGGAGTCGCCGAGAGATGCTCTACTTCACGATTGGCTCGGCAGTCTCCTTTATGCCACTCCCCCCCCATTACACCAATCCCCAAATATCTTCAGAAAGCATCTTGATTGAAGAGCACATTAATCCGCATTGCTCCTTATTGGCCTCAATAAATCTGTTTTCCCTTCATGTGGCCTCATCTTGCTCATCCTCCATTGTCTCTGGATCCTACTCCAGGCCTTCTGTCTCCCCTGACAGACTTAATTCACCCAGACATACCAGGCCTACAGTTGACCACATAGTTTTTCCAGATGTCCTTCAAGGATGCATCTGCAGTCCTAACAAATGGGTTGTCCTGCCTCAGGCAGCCCTTCGGTCGGCCGGATTCCAAAGTCTGGGTCTGGCCTCGGCTGATGTCGCACTTCACCCGACATCACTGCTACTGTCGATTGGGTATAAAGGCATCAGCCGACGCCATTTTCCCCGTCTTTCTTGCCGCGCGGTGCCCGAAGCAGAAGCTGTTCGCAAGTGCCGGTCGGTCAGATCCAGAGATTTCTACTACCGAAGACTTCTAAAAAGCTAAGTACCCCGTTGGGGACTCTTTCTTGCCTCAGCCGATATCAGAAAAAGTAAATAATTGTTTAACTTGTGGGAAACAAATACCTCATAAGGATTTCCACTCTTACTGCCTTCCTTGCTTAGGCCCAGACCACGACGTAGCAGCTTGTCTAGCCTGTGCTTCCTTCAACTGACGAACACTTAGACGTCGGTCGGAGTTTGCAGAGGAGTTTTTTGGTCCCGCTTTTGCTTACAAAATGCCGTCGGAGACTCCGACTTCACAATTAGCTAAAAAGCATAAGGAAAAGGACCGACACTTGCGGTCCGCGGTTTCGGCCGAAACCACGGTTAAGCCAACCGCGAGTGTCTCGGTTTCGGCTGAAACCGAGTCCTCTGTTCTTCCTTCGGCCGAAAGCATTCCTCCTGCAGTCGAGGCCTCACACAGCATGGCTGAATCTGCTACTGAAATTTCTCCTGCTGTAGCAGGCGCCCAGGATTTATCAGATACTATTCCTTTAGACATATCCACTCCTGCACGTGGAGCTGCTAGGCCCCCTGCGTTCATGTCTATCAAGGCTTTCTCTAGGGCTAAAGCAGCTAAATCTTCTAAGGCCTTGCCTTCTAAAACCCCCACACACAGGCCTAGCTCTAGTTCCCAAATGCTTAGCCTGGCAGAGGATCTCATTTCTTTGATCAGGGGATCCCAACCTCACCCTGACAGGGCCTCTCATCCCCCTCCAGAGAAGAGGCCTAGAGCAGAGCCCCCTGAACCAGTTTCTACAAATTATTCTTCGGATGATTCAGACAACTCAAATCCTCCAGAAGGCCCTTATTCTCCATATGAGGATTCTGACGCAGAAGACTCCATTCCTTCTGCCTCTCCTCCTGAGGAATTTTCTTTTGGGGAAACCTTGCATGCTATGAGGGAACAATTTCAATGGCAGGGTCAGGATTTCTCAGATTCTAGGAAATGGCTCAGGACCTTTTTGCATTTGCCACAGCATAGGCCTTTAGCCATTCCTCCAGTACTAACAGTTGTGGATGATGCATTCAATGATGCTTGTACTGCCCCTGACTCTCTTCCTCCAGCCCCTGCTAAGCCCGACAGATACTACAGGGTCCCGGACACACATTATCACCTGTATAAGGCTCCTATTGCAGATCCAGAAACTATTTCTCAGGGCCCCAAAGCTGTAGCACTGCCAAAACCCTCCCTCTGAAAGAGAATCTAGAGCATTAGAGAGATGGGGTAAAAAAGTTTATACTTCTGCTACTCTTTCGGCTAGGGCTTTAAACTGTCAATTCCACATGATTCAGTATCAGGAATTTTTGTTAGATCAGTTAAATAAAAAACTATCCTCTCCTGAACCTATAGACCGTAAGTCCCTGCAGGATTTGGTACATAACACTCAGCAGGTCAGTAATCATTCCTTGAAATGCGGCTATGATGCACTGGAGGCTTCTTTTAGATCAGCTATGACTGGTACAGTGATCAGAAGGCATGCATGGTTAAAAGAGCAATCCTTACCAGACCATGTAAAGTCAAAGCTCCTAGATGCTCCCATAGAGAAGCACAGTTTGTTTGGTTCCCCTGCACAGCAAGTATTAAAGAAGGTGGAGGAAATGCAAAATCTGTCCAAACAGTCAAGGACTTCTTCCAGGTCCAGCCTCCTAGGTTTAGTAGAAATTGGCCTTCGAAGAATTGGTCCTTTCCAGACACCAGAGCACAGAGAGGCAGAAATAGGCGCTCAAGAGGCAGAGGTCAATCCAGAGGTTCCAACAGGGGACGTCAGTGGCAGCCTAACAACCAGAGAAGTACTCCCACAGATCCGGCTACTACCACTTCCACAGGACAGTCACAGTGACTTGGCTCTGATACCGCCTACCAGGGAACAACTGGAAGCACCCTTAGGCGGAAAGCTAGCCTTATTTTCAGTAAACTGGCATTACATTACAGGAGACAAATGGATTTTACAGACAATAGACAAAGGTTACAGGTTTCACTTCCATACTCTACCAAGGAAGAGAGGAATGCCAAACCTACCACCAAACCAAAAGACAAACGCTCTAGGACAAATCAAACACTTACTAAGGATGAGAGCCATAGAAAAGGTACCGGCTATGGAACAAGGGCAAGGATTTTATTCCAGACTTTTCCTGGTGCCAAGAAAAGGAAATCAATGGAGGCCTATTCTCGACCTGTCCCCTCTCAACACATATCTCATTGTTCCAAAATTCAAAATGCTGACCCTACAGCACCTTCTTCCCATGCTGGGCAAGGAGGCTTGGCTGGTGACTCTAGATCTCAAGGAGGCATACCTGCACGTCCCTATTCGACCAGATTGCAGAAGATACCTCAGATTTCTTGCAGGATCAGAGCATTATCAATTCTCAGCATTGCCCTTTGGCTTATCTACTGCGCCCAGAGTATTCACGAAATGCCTGGCATCAGTAATTGCTCATTGCAGGCTTCAGGGAATTCAAATTTATCCATACCTGGACGACTGCCTACTACAAGCGGACAACAAGATCAAATTAACAAAAGATTTGGAAAAGGTCATTCACCTACTGCAGGCCTTGGGATACACAGTCAACATAAAAAAGTCAAGGCTGGTACCATCCCAAAGGATCACATTCTTGGGTGCAGAACTGGACACATCAAATCAAATGGCATTTCTCACAGCAGAAAAGCAAAAGCAACTACCACTCTACTTCAAGGCTTTAACAACGCAGAACCAGCTTACAGCAAGGAAAATCCTGCAAGCCCTGGGTTACATGGCATCCTGCATAATATTGATCCCACATGCCAGACTGCATATGAGGAAGTTGCAATGGTACCTAAGGAATTTATGGTCTCAGCACAAGCACAGCCTAGAAACCCAAATCCCAATAATTCCATGCCTGAAACAGGAATTCCTGTGGTGGGCTCAGGCCTGTCAGTTGAACAAAGGACTGCCTTTCCACAGCCCTCACCCAAGCCAGACTATCACCACGGACGCCTCGGACCTCGGCTGGGGGGCACACATGGCAGACAAGTGCATACAAGGCCTATGGACACAAGACCAGCTCAACCTACACATAAATCAAAAAGAGATGCTGGCAGTGAAACAGGCAATTCAGACATTCAGACCGTTTCTTCAACAGGGTCATTTGCTGATAAGGACGGACAACACCACAGTTATGTGGTATATCAACAAGCAGGGAGGCACACATTCATATCCTCTATGCCGGATGGCAATGGACCTGTGGAATGTGGCCCTGAACCTCAACATTCAGCTACAGCCCTTATTCGTGCCAGGAAAAGAAAATATATTAGCAGACACATTAAGCAGAACTACCACGGATGCCCACGAATGGATGCTGCATCCGGACATCTTCAGAACCATTACAGAGAAATGGGGGCTACCAGAAATAGACCTGTTCGCATCCCCACACAAACACCAATTGAGAAAATTCTGCACAAGGACATACCACCCACTTGCTTGGAAGGTGGACTCCCTATCCTTCAGTTGGGAAAACCTAACAGCATATGCATTCCCACCTCTACCTTTGATGCTCAAAGTGCTACTGAAGATCAAAGAAGAGCACCCAAGGATCATACTGATAGCTCCAGACTGGCCAAGGCAGCATTGGTACCCGCTTCTGAGAAGTATGTCTCGGACACAGGCATGGCCTCTACCTCTAGTTCCTCTGCTGCTAACACAGAACAACTTCAAGATCCTGCATCCAAACTTGAAAACACTGCAGCTAGCTGCTTGGAATCTTACATGAAACAAAATAACCCAGAACTATCTCAGAGGGTTAAAGACATTATCCTCAAGGAAGACTTACTCAGCAAAATGGAAAAGATACCTCATTTGGAGTGCAGCAAAAAGAGAAAATGTATCATTGGCAAACATAGCTAACATCCTGGAATATTTAGCAGAACTTTTCCACAATGGCCTGTCTTACTCCTCCATCAAGATTCATGCATCAGCAATTTCAACAGAATACAACATGGATCCTCCAGTCTTTTCTCATCCTCTACTCAGGCAGTTTCTAAGAGGAATTAAAAATGTAAAGCCTCCAAGGAAGCCACCTCTGCCTACATGGGACCTGAACTTTGTGCTGGAAAAGTTAACACTTCCCCCTTTTGAACCAGTAGCAACAGCAGAATTACAGTTCTTATCTTGGAAAACTGCTTTCCTGCTTGCAATTACTTCAGCAAGAAGGGTTTCTGAATTACAGGCATTAATGGCAGTACAGCCCTTCCTTATCTTCCATCAGGATAGTGTCCTTGAGAACTAACCCTACTTTTATGCCAAAGGTGGTCTCCAGGGTATCATTGAACCAAGCTATCCACCTACCAACATTCTTCCCCAACCCACAGAACAGGGGGGAAAGACTGCTGCACACCTTGGATGTGCACAGACAATTGCGCTACTACCTGGACAGAACCAAGAGCAATAGAAAAACTGACCAGCTTCTGGTAGCATATGCAGCAGGAATGGAAGGAAAAGCAATTTCAAAACAGACAATCTCAAAATGGATAGGAAATTGCATTAGATTTTGTTACTCCTTTCATGGGAAGACAACTCCAGAAAACATCAGACCTCACTCCACAAGGGCTACAGCCACTACTAGAGCTTTCTTACGAGGAGTGGCTACCAAAGACATTTTAGAGGCTGCTACTTGGAGCTCCGTGCATACATTTGCCAAGCATTATAATCTGCCTTTATACTCCAGATCCCGAGCAGGTTTTGCCACTGCTGTTTTGCAAGGGATCTTAACTACACCATAATCTTCTTAGTGCCTCCTCCCCCAGTTTGGCTATGGTATTCTACCCATTTGTTAGGACTGCAGATGCATCCTTGAAGGACATAGTACAGTTTTGTACCTACCATAAATGTAGATGTCCGAGAGGAATGCATCTGCAGTCAGGATTACCCGCCCTCCTTCCCTCTGTGGTACTCCTAGGGTATTTGCCCATCTTGTAGCTAGCTGGGGAATCTATTATGGTGTATTTGTTTGTATATATGTACATACATGTTTATTTGTTGTTTGCTCTCTACTATTTGGAATCATTTGCATTTATCCAAATTTAGCCTTCCTAGAGGGCACCTGGCATCTGGGGCAAGAAACACTGAGGAAAATGGCGTCGGCTGATGCCTTTATACCCAATCGACAGTAGCAGTGACGTCGGGTGAAGTGCGACATCAGCCGAGGCCAGACCCAGACTTTGGAAGCCGGCCGACCGAAGGGCTGCCTGAGGCAGGACAACCCATTTGTTAGGACTGCAGATGCATTCCTCTCGGACACCTACATTTATGGTAGGTACAAAACTGTACTTTCCATTGATTGCTAAACAGCTCAGGCTATGCTCCCTGGTCTGTCACATTCTTTTATCATCCCACAAAACTTCCACTATGAAACTGTATGAGCAAATGGGAAAGTTTTGTAATTTGGGCACAGCAAAACCAACTAGATCCTTTTTCCGCTCCTATATCTTAAGTTCTGAAATTTTTTGTGTCATTTTTCAGTGAAGGAGTTAGCTCTTTTACTGTTAAAGTACAGTTAGCTGCCATCTCCAACTTTCGTATAGGAGTAAATAGTTCATCCGTAGTGTCCTCCAAACTGTGCAGGGCTTGTATAAGAAGAAGCTTTCTCCTTAGCCCTCCAGTTAAAGATCGTACTTCCCCTTGGGATTTAAATGTAGTCCTGCAAGCTCTAACCTGATCTGCATTTGAGCCTTCAGCTAAAATGGAACTAAACTTTCTGACCTGGAAAACTGTCTTTTTAGTAGCTATTATCTCTGCCAGAAGAGTTTCAGAATACAGGCCTTGTCTTCTAAACCCCCTTATTTGATTTTTCATAAAGATAAGAGTATCCGTGAACTAATCCTTTCTTTCTAAGGTGGTGTCAGAATCTATTATCAGCCAAACTGTCATCTGGCAGTCGTCTTTCCAAATTCTTTCAAACAAGAGTAAATGTTACATCTGTTGGATATTCGCAGACATGCACAGAACGAAAAACTTTAGAAAAACAGATCAAATGTTTGTGCCCTTTTCAGATCCAAAATTGGGTAAAACAGTCTGTAAAGTAACATTAGCTAAATGGTTGACTGATTGTATTACCTTTGTTTTATAGTAAGTTGGATATGTCTTTACCCAAACCACCAAGAGCACATTCTACAAGATCATGGCTGCTACTTTAGCCTTTTTGTTTAGATCTTCTCTAGATATTTGTGCTGCCACAACTTTGGCTAAGCCTCATACTTTTATTGATCATTACAAATTAGATCTGATCTGTAGGGGCAGAGCAATGTTTGGCTCAGTGGTGCTCGGGAATCTCTTTCCTTAGAGTTCTCCTGGGATTTAGGTAGCTGGGGACCAAGAGTTGAGGAACGAATGAAAATTAAGAACATCAGATAAAGAAGTCATGTACTCATAATGTTCCATCTGTGTTGTCCATTTTCATTCATCCAAACAGCCACTTATGCTATGCTGACAAGGTCATAAGAAGGCTGAAACATGCATGTCCACAGCTAGTGGCGTTTGGCTTTGTTGGCCTGAATCTGTCCATAGAGACTTTAAAAAGGAAAAATAAAAAGTCATGGACATTCAGAAGCCATTTAGTTGAAACACTTGGTTATCCTTAAGGGACTATTTGCATATATCCCATGGGTCTCTATTGCAGGAGGTTTAAGGTACCACACAGTGAAAACTCTAGCTTGGCTAGGTTTTTCTTTTAGTTTTTACTAATTGATTTGTCTGTGTGACTTTACTTTTTGGTTCCCTTTCTATTTATCTGGAAAATAAAAATCTGAAGTTATTTGGGTGCTATGGCCGAATGTGCCCACCCTGAAGTTCAGCTGCCTCTTAAGAAGAAAGATAAGAACTTGTTCCGAGTGTGGTGTTGTCTAGCACCATCTGATGTTGGAGTGGATGAAGAACCTGAGGACTGGCTGTCTGCCATGATCCAATTAGAGGTCAGTATGGAACTGCCTGCTCAGATGGCCATTGAGGGTGTGCATACATTGGGTGCAGGCACTGGGGGGGGGGGGGGGGGGGGGGCATGGCTGATTATATCTCAAGGCCCTAGGGAGATTCCCCAAATTGTAGTCAGAGAAGAGGAGCCCAATACCCACACTGATTCAAGGGAGGGCCCTGAGCCTCCTAGATTTGCCAAGGTTGATGTTCCCTTAAAAAAAGAAAGCAAAAACTAAGCATGTGGCTACTGTAGCAAAGGATCCTCACAAAGAGTGGCAGGACTTTACTCAAGGATCATTTAATGCCCTCATACCTTGGTAACCTTCACAGGATTTGTCTGTCCCTACTGTTGCTGTTCTCTGGTCATCCACTCCATCTAAGAGGTCTAGGGATTCTGCTTCTTCTGTTGAGGAGTTGGACTCTAAAGAATCCTTAGCATATTCCTTACAAGTACACTATACTTTGGCCTTGGAATCTGGTGAGGATTCTTTGTCCCCTTATCCTCCTTTTGAGGAATTATCCTTTGGGGATACAGTGGTCCATATGATGGAATTCCCAAGTATCAGAGGTTCAAAAGAGGTATTGTGAACTTTTACAAATGGACTCACCCAGACCTTCTGCAGTTTCTCCAATCTTAGCTGGCTGGTTGACCACATTTAGAGCAGCTTCTCAGGCTCCTGAACCTCTGGTCCCTGAGAAGCCCGAAAGATTTTATAAGGTATCCAAGTGTCATAAATACTTATGTAAAAGTCCATATTTTGATCCTGCTGCTGTCTCCATGTCCACAGATAAGCCATCCAAACTTCTTTCCTCTTCCAAGCTTCTGCCCCATGACTAGGACAGCCATGCTATGGAGAGGAATGGTGAAAAAAGTATATACTACTGCTACTTTGTGTTTTAAAGCGTTAATTATCTGACCCACATGATTAGGTATGTGCTGGCTCTTTTATCCCAGCTAGAGGAGTGTTTTGAATGACATGCCTGATTCAGACGTCAAGACCTCTGCGCTCGCACGCATTCTCTCTATTGAGTTCTGCCTTTCAGGTAGCTCAATATCCCATTACAAGTAGCTATGATGCAGTCGATTCCTCCTCTAGTGCAGCTGCATTGGATTCTGTCATGAAGAGGTATTCCATGTTGCACCTGTAAACTTTGCTGATGAAATTAAAGCCAGACTTTTAGATTCCCCTGTAGATGATCAGAATCCTTTTGGCATGGCACTGCTGCTGCTGGAGAATTGTTTAAAGCTGCAGATAAGGACAAGGTTATGCAGGACCTTAAACAAATTTTTGTTTCTCCTGCACCCAAGTTACTGAATAATTGTCTTTCGAAATCTTCATTTTTCAGTAGGCAGTCTATAACTTGGTTAGGGGTAAGCAGGTTTCTAAGCAGATTTTCCTAGATAAGGCCACTGAGAATTCTAGAGGTCAAAAACCTCATTTTTCTGATATCTGCCTCTATCTGCCATACAGCCTACCCTCCTCCTTGGCCAGATTCCTCTGTCCCTCAAGACTAACCTTTTACTTCCCTGTTTGGCAACTAATAACCACAGATGCGTGGGGTTCCCTCTGTATCACCCAACACAGTATTTTATTGCTTGAAAGTCTCTTCCTCCATTGTCTGTTCACCCTCAGCCTCCTCCTCACCACCTTCCTCATTTTCCTCTAGTCCTGTGGGATCTGCTGGAATGGGAAACAATGCAACCTGTTCCCTTGTCTCAACAGGAACAGGTTTCTCTTCCAGAATGTTTCTGGTTCCCTGGAAGAAGGGGATCTGGTGACCTGTCCTATCTCACCACATTCTCAATGTTCCTTCATTCAGGATGTTGCCTCTTCAGACCTTTTTCCCTGTTTTGTTTTCTCAGGCTTTTTTGGTCTCCCTAGATTTGAAGGATGCTTACCTCCATATTCCTGTTCACCCCCCGTTCAGGCATTTTTACACTTCTCTGTTTCTTCTCATACATTTTCTGCTTTGCCTTTTGGTCTTTCTACCACTCCAAGGGTAACTTTTTGCAGACATCAGGGAATCCAAATATTCCTTTATCTAAACAACCTAAGTTAAGTCCCCCTTCTGAGCAGCTTCTGCTTCAGTGTATACACTTCACACTGCTTCTCCTGCACAGAGTGGGATTTTACTCTCAATCTGAAAAAGTCCGTGTTTACTCCCTCTCAGAACAGTGTTTTTGGGTTACACGATTCAGACCATTGCAATGCTGGCTTCTTTTCCATCTGCCAGGGTCTTCATCTTGATTGCTTTGTTCCCAGGCTGTTCTTTGCCTTCTAGTTCTTCCTACTAAGGAATTTCTCTGAACCTTGGGGGTTCATAGCATCCACCATTCCCATGGTTCATTTTGCCAAACGTCACGTGAAAATTGCAATGGTATCTCAAGACTGTGAGGCATCAACACTGCAACCCTATGGATTTTGCAGTCCAATTTTAAACTTTCTCAGATTTGAATTCCATTGGTGGATTCAGCATATCTCCCTAAATTCAGGTCTGTCTTTTCACGTTCCTCTTCCTACTCAAGATCTGTACATGAATTCTTTTGATCAAGGTTGGGGAACCTCCTCCAACAATCTGAAAGCCCATGGTCTTTGGTTTCATCACTGGGCACACCCCATCACTATCAAAGTTGTTGAGGCCTTTCACTCCTTCTGGGTTCCAGGTCCTATAAAGGTTTTTATAGACAATACCACAGTCATGGTACATCAAACAGAGGGACAGAAAGTATTCCATTCTTTGCAGACTGACTTTTTAGGCTTGGGATTTTGCAGTTTGCCAGGATGTCCTTCAAGGATGCATCTGCAGTCCTTACAAATGGGTTGTCCTGTCATCAGGCAGCCCTTCGGTCGGCCGGATTCCAAATTCTGGGTCTGGCCTCGGCTGGTGTCGCACTTCACCCGACATCATAGCGGCAGTTCTTCGGGTATAAAGGCATCAGCCGACGCCATTTTCCCCAGTCTTTCTTGCCGCGTGGCGCCCGAAGCAGAAGCTGTTCGCAAGTGCCGGTCGGTCAGAACCAGAGATTACTACTACCGAATACTTCTACTACTACCGAAGACTTCTAAAAAGCTAAGGTACCCCGTTGGGGACTCTTTCTTGCCTCAGCCGATGTCAGAAAAAGTGAATAACTGTTTAACTTCTGGGAAACAAATACCTCATAAAGATTTCCACTCTTACTGCTTACCTTGTTTAGGCCCAGACCACGACGTAGCAGCTTGTCTAGCCTGTGCTTCTTTTAACCGACGGACGCTTAGACGTCGGTCGGAATTTGCTGAGGAGTTTTTCAGCTCCGATTTTGCTTACATTATGCCGTCGGGTCCTCCGACTACGCAAATACCTAAAAAGCGCAAGGAAAAGGACCGACACTCTCGGTCCGCGGTTTCGGCCGAAACCGCGGTTAAGCCAACCGCGAGTGTCTCTGTTTCTGCTGAAACCTAGCAAGCGGTTCTTCCTTCAGCCGAAAACTTACCTCCTACCGAGGCCTCTTCCAACCTGGTGGAATCGGCTTCTGAAATCCCACCTGCTCTTGCAGGTTCCCAGGAATTATCTGACACTATCCCCTTGGATATTTCAACCCCTGCACGTGGAACTGCTAGGCCTCCTGCAACCATGTCTATTAAGGCCTTTGCCAGGGCTAAAGCAGCTAAATCTACTAAATCTGTGCCTGCTAAGACCCCCTCTCACAGGCCTAGCTCTAGTTCACAAATGCTTAGTCTAGCAGAGGATCTCATTTCTTTGATCCGGGGATCCCAACCTCACCCAGACAGGGCCTCTCACCCACCTCCAGAGAAGAGGCCTAGAGCAGAGCCCCCTGAGCCTTTTTCTACAGATGACTCCTGTGATGATTCAGATAATACAAACCCTCCACAGGGCCCTTTCTCCCCTTATGAAGACTCTGATGCTGAAGAGTCCATTCCTTCTGCCTCTCCGCCTGAGGAATTTTCCTTTGGGGAAACCTTGCATGCTATGAGGGAACAATTTCAGTGGCAGGGCCAGGATTTTTCAGACTCTAGAAAAAGGCTTAGAACTTTTCTGCATTTACCACAACATAGGCCTCTAGCCATCCCTCCAGTTCTCTCTGTTGTGGATGATGCATTTAATGATGCTTGTACTGCTCCTGATTCACTACCTCCGGCCCCTGCTAAGCCCGATAGGTACTACAGGGTCCCGGACACGCATTACCATTTGTATAAGGCTCCTTTTGCAGATCCCAAGACTATCTCCCAGGGACCTAAGGCTGTAGCAGCTACCTCTGCCAAAAAAACCCTCCCCTCTGAAAGGGAATCCAGGTCCTTAGAGAGATGGGGTAAAAAAGTTTACACTTCTGCTACTCTTTCAGCTAGGGCCTTGAACTGTCAATTCCACATGATCCAGTATCAAGAATTTATCTTAGACCAGTTAACCAAAAAACTGTCCTCGGATGAACCATTAGACAAAAAATCTGTTCAGGAAATGGTACATAACATTCAGCAGGTCAGTAATCATTCCTTAAAATGCGGCTATGATGCACTGGAGGCTTCCTTTAGATCAGCCATGACTGGCACAGTGATCAGAAGACATGCATGGTTAAAAGAACAGGCCTTACCAGACCATGTCAAATCAAAGCTACTAGATGCTCCCATGGACAAGATCAATTTGTTTGGCTCTCCTGCACAACAGGTGCTGAAGAAGATGGAACAGAAGGCAAAATCTGTCCAGACAGTGAAAGATTTCTTACAGGTCCAACCTCCAAGGTTTAGCAGGAATTGGCCCTCCAAGAATTGGTCCTTTCCAGACACCACCAGAGCTCAGAGAGGCAGGAATAGGCGCTCAAGAGGCAGAAGTCAATCCAGAGGTGCCTACAGGGGACGCCAGTGGCAGGGTAACAACCAGCGAGGTACAGCCACAGATACAGCCACCACCACTACTACAGGACAATCACAGTGACTTGGCTCTGGCACCGCCTACCAGGGAACAACTAGAAGCACCCTTAGGCGGGAAGCTAGCCTTATTTTCAGTAAACTGGCATTTCATCACAGGAGACAAGTGGATTTTGCAGACAATAGACCAAGGTTACAGGTTTCACTTCCATACTCTACCAAGGAAGAGAGGAATGCCAAACCTACCTCCAAATCAAAAGGCAGAAGCTCTAAAACAAATAACTCACTTACTAAGGATGAGAGCTGTAGAAAAGGTACCATCTATGGAGCAAGGACAGGGATTTTACTCCAGGCTCTTCCTGGTACCAAGAAAAGAAAACAAATGGAGACCTATTCTCGACCTGTCCGCTTTAAACACATTCCTCATTGTTCCAAAATTCAAAATGCTGACCCTACAGCAGCTTCTTCCCATGTTGGGCAAGGTGTCTTGGCTGGTAACTCTAGATCTCAAGGAGGCATACCTGCACGTCCCCATACGACCAAATTGCAGAAGATACCTCAGATTTCTTGCAGGATCAGAGCATTATCAATTCTCAGCATTGCCCTTTGGCTTATCTACTGCCCAGAGTGTTCACGAAATGCCTGGCATCAGTAATTGCTCATTGCAGGCTTCAGGGAATCCAAATCTACCCTTACCTGGACGACTGCCTGATACAAGCGGACAACAAAAACAAGCTAACAGAAGACTTGAAAAGGGTCATTTATCTACTGCAAGCCCTGGGATACACAGTCAATATAAAAAAGTCAAGGCTGATGCCATCCCAAAGGATAACCTTTTTGGGTGCAGAGCTGGACACATCAAAACAAATGGCATTCCTAACAGTAGAAAAACAGGAGCAACTCCCTCTCTACTTCTTGGCATTAACAAAGCAGAACCAGCTAACAGCAAGAAAAGTCCTGCAAGCCTTGGGTTTCATGGCATCCTGCATAATATTGGTTCCACATGCCAGACTGCATATGAGAAAGTTACAGTGGTACCTAAGGAATTTATGGTCTCAGCACAAGCACAGCCTAGAAACCCAAATTCCAATAATCCCATGTCTAAAACAAGAATTCCAATGGTGGGCTCAGGCCTGTCAATCAAACAAAGGACTGCCCTTCCACAACAATCAACCAAGCCAGACCATCACAACGGACGCCTCAGACCTCGGTTGGGGGGCGCACATGCTGGACAAATGCATACAAGGCTTATGGACCCAAGACCAGCTGCGCCTACACATAAATCAAAAGGAAATGCTGGCAGTAAAACTGGCAATTCAGACATTCAGACCATTTCTCCAACAAGGTCAACTGTTGATAAGGACAGACAACACCACAGTTATGTGGTACATCAACAAACAGGGAGGCACACATTCGTACCCTCTATGCCGGATGGCAATGGACCTCTGGAATGTGGCCCTGAGCTTCAGCATTCAGTTACAAGCAATTTTTGTGCCAGGAAAAGAAAACATTCTAGCAGACATACTAAGCAGAACTACCACGGATGCCCACGAATGGATGCTGCATCCAGACATCTTCAAAACCATTACAAGAAAGTGGGGACTACCAGAAATAGACTTATTTGCATCCCCACACAATCACCAACTGAAGAAATTCTGCACAAGGACGTACCACCCACTTGCTTGGAAAGTGGACTCCCTATCTTTCAGTTGGAAAAACCTGACAACATATGCATTTCCACCTCTTCCTTTGATGCACAAGGTGCTATTGAAAATCAAAGAGGACCGACCAAGGATCATCCTGATAGCTCCAGACTGGCCAAGGCAACATTGGTACCCATTACTGAGGAGCATGTCTCGGGAACAAACGTGGGCTCTACCTCTAGTTCCCTTACTGTTAACACAGAACAACTACAACACCCTGCATCCAAACCTGAAAACACTGCAGCTGTCTGCCTGGAACATTGCATAAGACCACATAACCCAGATTTATCTCAAAGGGTTAAAGACATTATCTTGGAGGCTCGCAGACCCTCAACAAGAAAAAATTATTCAGCAAAATGGAAAAGATATCACATTTGGAGTACTGCAAAGGGAGAAAATGTGTCACTGGTAAAATTAGCCAACATCCTGGAATACTTGGCAGAGCTCTTCCACAACGGCCTGTCCTATTCTTCCATTAAGATTCATGCATCGGCTATTTCAGCAGAATACAACTTGGATCCTCCTGTCTTCTCACATCCTCTGCTCAGGCAGTTTCTGAGAGGAATTAAAAATGTAAAACCACCTAGGAAACCACCATTGCCAGCATGGGACTTAAACTTTGTGCTAGAAAAGTTGACACTCCCTCCTTTCGAACCAGCAGCAACAGCAGACTTACAATACTTATCATGGAAAACTGCTTTTCTGCTTGCAATCACTTCAGCAAGAAGGGTGTCTGAGCTACAGGCATTAATGGCAGTACAGCCCTTCCTGATCTTCCATCAAGATAGTGTCCATGAGAACAAATCCTACTTTTATGCCAAAGGTGGTCTCCAGGGTATCTTTAAATCAAGCTATCCATCTACCTACATTCTTCCCCAACCCACAAAACAGGGGAGAAAGACTGTTGCATACCTTGGATGTACATAGACAACTACGCTACTACCTGGACAGGACCAAGGGCAATAGAAAAACTGACCAGCTACTGGTAGCATATGCAACAGGGATGGAATGAAAAGCAATTTCAAAACAGACAATCTCTAAGTGGATAGGAAATTGCATTAGATTTTGTTACTCTTACCATGGGAAGAAAACTCCAGAAAACATCAGACCTCACTCTACAAGGGCAACAGCCACTACCACAGCTTTTCTACGAGGAGTGGCTACCAAAGACATTTTAGAGGCTGCTACTTGGAGCTCCGTGCATACATTTGCCAAGCATTATAATTTACCTTTGTACTCCAGATCCCGAGCAGGTTTTGCCACTGCTGTTTTGCAAGGGATCTTAACTACACCATAATCTTATTTCTCCTCCTCCCCCAGTTTGGCTACGGTATTCTACCCATTTGTAAGGACTGCAGATGCATCCTTGAAGGACATAGTACAGTTTTGTACCTACCATAAATGTAGATGTCCGATAGGCATGCATCTGCAGTCAGGATTACCCACCCTCCTTCCCCTCTGTGGTACCCCTAGGGTACTTGCCCATCTTGTAGCTAGCTGGGGGAATCTATTATGGTGTATTTGTTTGTATATATGTACATACATGCTTATTTTTTGTTTGCTCTCTACTATTTGGAACCATTTGCATTATCCAAATTTAGCATTCCTAGAGGGCACCTGGCATCTGGGGCAAAAAACACTGAGGAAAATGGCGTCGGCTGATGCCTTTATACCCGAAGAGCTGCCACTATGACGTCGGGTGAAGTGCGACACCAGCCGAGGCCAGACCCAGACTTTGGAATCCGGCCGACCGAAGGGCTGCCTGACGTCAGGACAACCCATTTGTAAGGACTGCAGATGCATACCTATCGGACATCTACATTTATGGTAGGTACAAAACTGTACTTTCCTTCAGATGGTTTACATCCCTTCAGAGCACAGTCTAGTGGCAGATTATTTGAGCAAGTCCATGACAAATCCTTATGAATGGATGCTTCACACAGAGATGTTTCTGGACATTGTACATCATTGAGGTACTTGTACATCGTTGAGGTACTTGTACATCTGTGGGCTACTCCTCAAGTAGACCTTTTTACCTCCCCTCTGGACAGACAACTTACCAGTTATGTTCCAGAATTCCAAGTACACTGACTTGAAAAGTGGGCGTCATGTCTTTTTCTTGGAAGGGGATGTTCCTGTATGCCTATCCTCCTCTTCCTTTACTATCCAGGGGCTTGCACAAGATTGTGGGACACACGGAACATCTCGCTGGGGACTCCCTTTTGACCCAGACAGCACTGGTTCCCCTTCTCTTTCACCTGACCAGGGGCCATCATCACAAGTTACCTCACAGGATGGATCTTAAACTGAACAAGGGATGTCTCATTCACCATCACTGTCCCCATTTCAACTGACACTTTGGTTTTGATTCCTTTTAGGCACCAATTTCCTGAGGATGTGCTTCAAATTTTGCAGGAGGCTAGAAAAACCATTAATAAAAAATTCTATGTGGCTAAATGGAAGAGATTTTCTATCTGATGTCACAAGCATGACTAGTTCCCTTTTTTCTGTGGAGATTTTTATGGTCCTTTCTTATTTGTGTGAATTGCTGAATACTGGGTTGGAGTATTTTTCTGTTAAAGCTCATTTGTCAGCCATTTCTGCAGGTCTGCCTCAGAGTCCACCTTTGGCTTCTAGATTTGAAGTCCAACAATTCCTAAAAGGTATCCTTCCTTTATATAAGGCCCTCAAAAAATCCTATCCCTCCTCCTTGGGACCTTAATTTTGTTTTTGAAAAAATAACTTGGGCCCCTTTTGAGCCTGCCTTTTCTTCCTGCAACATTGTACTTGGAAGATTATATCGGTGGCTGTTACTTCTGCCAAGAAGATTTCTGGACTCCAAGCCCTCATGGCATTTCCTTTTTCTTTTCCACAAGGTCAGGGGTGTTTCTCTGTACCAATCCTTGTATGCCCACATGGTTAATTTGTCCTTGTGTCAGTGTATTCATCTTCCCTAAAAACCCTTCTCTACAGTCTGCTAATGAGAAAGTACTGCACACCTTGGGTTTACTTGGCTCAAATTCTAGATAAGACAAAATGCATCAGAAAAGTTGAGCAACTTTGCTTTCATGCCAGGAAACTGGGTTTGGCAGTGTCTAACCAGACCATCTTCTCCTAGATTTCTGAAGCCATTTATTTTGGTTATTTTTATGGCAAGAAGCTTTCCTGTTCAGTTCATGCTTATTTTACTAGTACAAGGGTCTGGATAATAGATCCATCTTGGAAGCTACTACTTTGTCTGCTGTCCACACTTTTACCAAGTATTATACGGTGTGTGTCATTCCCAGGGCCAGGGCTATTCTTCATGGGTTTGTGTAGGGCTTTTTCTGTCTTCCTCCTCCCATACTTTTCAGTAGCTTTTGCACTCTTCCTGTGTATAAAGAATACTGCAACAATGATAAGGACATGGTACAGTTGTGGAAGATCTTAACAGTAGATGTCCTACTTCTCACTATTGCAGTATTCGGTCCTTTCCTCCTGACCCATTTTCTTTTTCTGTTGCCCTTCTGCTGGCCAAGGGTTTTCTATTGCATCCTTATCACCTTCTCTTTCCCCTTCCTGGGTAGGCATCCTGTTTTTTTGGGGTTGCTGTGGTTCTGCTGGGGCACATAAGTTCTAAGGATTAGGCATCCGTATGTCACATATGTACCTTACATTGCATGTAGAATGTCCATCTGACGTATGACAAATAGAAGGTGTAAAGGCTTTGTTATACTGGTTGAATGTTAGGCTATCCTGTGCAGGATATCCCATGTGTAAAGAATACTACAGCAGTGACAGTAGAACATCTACTGTTATATTAACATCTTACACAGCTGTACTTTCTGAAGTTAAAGGACGAAAAGTATGTTGCTGTAGCAGCTTGAACTCTTGTGAGCCTAGTAGTAGGTCTCTTCATTATTTAATGGAAGCCATTTTGCTTTTTCTAGAGTTCACGATGGTACAGTTGAGTGATAAATTTACATCTTCAGTGTCTGAATGGTAGTACTTTTTAGCCGACCCAGGAGGACACCCCGAAAGTTGTGGTTGCCATTCCCTTTTAACAAAGACAACAGGTAATGTTCTTCCTTACATCACTGCTGCAGTGTTCTAATATTGATGGGATTATCTCACTGAGGTAACCTGACGTCCATCTGGTGTACCATAGCAAAAAAACTTCCATATGCTTGTTTGTCTGGTGTAAGACCTAAGCTCCTGGGCATAGGAGTAAATAAGTGGATGTAGGAGCATAAGATCTTCAGACTATCTTGCTGCCAGTCCGGGCACAGGATTCTTGGTAACGTCAGTCTGTTGTCCACATTGTTGTTGACTGCTACCATTGCCTACCCTTATTCAGATAAGTACCCCATTGGCGAACTTTCTTTTTCTTGTAATTTTCTCTAAAAGATTTATTAATGTCAGCAAAGAGGGAAGTGTGATTCTGATAGGGAGATACCTTATAAAGACATGCATTCTTGTTGTTTTTATGTGAGAGCTGAACACGAGTACAGAAAATTTCAGATCTGCCAATCATTTGCTTCTAAAATCCTCCATAGTCTGTTTTCTTCATTAGGCATATACTTAATACTTCAGATGATGAGCTTCTAAGCATAAACCAAAATGGCAGAACCCTCAGCCTCTGACTTCTCACTTGCACTCAAAAAGAAGTTCAAGAAAGCTAGGTCTGAATCATGTGCTATCCAATCTGATTTGCATGCACCCATTGAGATGCTGCAGGAATCCACAGTACATCTGACTCCTTCTCAGGTACCTGCTACTTTGAGCCTGTCATAGGCTACTATGGTGTCTGACAAGATTGCTCATTCCAGTACAGTTGAGAAGGGGGAACTAAAGATGATTGTTTCATTAGGACCTGAGGATTCCTCAAATCATCCTGAAGGAAGATGTGCCTGGAACTTTGAGGTCTGTCAGGGTTCTGACCTGTCACACTTGGTGAGGGCAGACCTTACCCCTAAGAAAAAGAAACAGCATAAAACTGTTTCTCCTACTCAAACATTTCAGGAAAAGGAATGGGTGAAATTCTGGCAGGTCCTGTACAAGGTCCATATTGTGTCTGAAGCCTTCCTCATTCCTTTGTACTCCTTCACTTCCCCTCCCCCCTGAGAAGAGACTACATGAATTTTCATTTGAGGAGTAGGAGGAGGAATCTGATTTAGATGATTCCTTAGTATACACATTGCAGATCTATTCTGCTGGTCAGCTTGCTTCTGATAATGACACCTTATCCCCTTAATCCCCCATTGAGGAAATCTCCTTTGGGGAAACTGTAACTAAAATGATGCAACAGTTTGCTTTGGAATCCAAACAGATGTCTGATTTTCCTTCGCCTCCCATGCACAAGGTTTGATTCTGACCTTCGGCCAATGCCTGTTTCAAGTTTGCGTTTTCTCCCTCTATTTTTTTGGGTTCCTTACACCTTCAAAAAAACATGTTGAGTGGTTCCATCTCAAACTCTCCAATGAATGGAGCTGTGGGCAGCAGCCGAGACTCTACATAGTGCCTTATAGGGAGAAGAGTTGTATAGACCAACTGCTTTGGGCATTTACCGTGGTGTGCGGTATCCTCACGATAGGAGAACACTGATAACAGACTGCTATCAATGGCAGGGCTAGCCACTCTGTGGTGTAAATATGGTTGTAGGTGAGTCAGGCATGTTGACAGTCACCAAATGGGCATGGATATTTGCCAGTGCTAAGTGGGTTGAGGACCTATCCTCCTCCGACCCATGTCAAGTCCCTGTTGGAAGGGCATATGTGCCCCTGTTTGCCAGTGTGTGTGTGCCTGCCGTAAAGCCCAGCAGCCCTGGGTCAAGAAGCTACTTCCTGGGCCGTGTCTACTTGCCCAGCTTGGGTTATCTGGGCTAGCTCTGCTGAACAAAAGCTGGACGTAAAACCAATCAAACCTGCCAGACATAAACTAACAATTGCTACATTCGGCATTCGGTGTAGGTTCACTGATAGGACATAGCTTGGAAGTGGATGCCATGATGGTACGGAGGCTGGACATGCTGTGTATCCAAGCAACAAGATGGAAGGGCAGTGCAGCAAAGACACTTGGCTTGGGATCCAGAGTTTACTACCCAGGCAAAGGAGAGGCTAGAAATGGTGTGGGGATTGTGGTTTGAGAGAGGTTTCAGAAGACAGTGAAGGATGATATCAGAATTAGTGGCAGACTCATGGTAATCAGAATCTGACTTAATGGTAGGATAGTATTCATAATTTTAGTCTGTCCCACAGCAGTGATAGTGAGGAAAAGAATGCATTCATACAACAGTTATAGGATTTACTAGATAAAACAGGACAGCATGAATTGGTGCTGATAAATAGGTGCCTTGAATGCACATATTGTGACAGAGCAGGATATGAGGTCTGTCTGGGTCCACATGGGTGGAGCAACAGGAATACAAAAGGCTAGGGCATTCTAGACTACTTTCTGGCAAATATCTTGATAGTAGCCAACGTATGGTTCAGAAAGAGACAGTTATAAGGTCACAAACAAGAGTGGCCAGCATGCAGCTCTGGTAAGTAGATCTCCTCCTAGTAAGGAAAGTGGAGTGGGGTAGAATCAGTGATTGCAAAGTCATCCCCAGTGAAACAGTCTGCCCACAGCATAAACCACTGGTTGCCACGGTCAGCTGCAAGCAATGGTCAGAGAAGGCTCTAAGATCAACATAGACCATGCTGAAGACCTGGAAGTTGACTGGAGAGAAATTACAGCAGTTCAAGGAATTACTCAGGGCTCTAGCATCCCGAGAAGAGAAGGAAATGGGTGGAGTTAAAGAAGAATGGCAGCGCCTCAAAAGAAGCTTGTGTGAGGACTACAGAACAGATATGTGGCCAAGCCAGGTATGGAAATAAGGTACATACGGAAATCTGGTGGTGGAATGCAGAAGTCCAGGAAGTCCTTGAAAGGAGTGCAGAGAAAAAGTGGGAGATAGAAAAGACTGACCAGGCTTGAAAGAAATACTGGTTGGCTAAGAAAGGAGTTGCAGTAGCAAAGAACAGGGCATCAGAGGCAGTCTAGCAACATCTGGAAAGTGACTCAGTATGTGGCACAAAGAAACTATATCAGGTTGCAAGGCAAAGACAGAAAAATAAAGAAGGTAGTCAGACACCCTTCATAACGGATGCCAGCAACAACCTGCTCACCAGTCCACAGGACATCAAAGGCAGATGGAGGGAGTACTTCAAATAGCTTCTGAGTGAAGAAAACCCAACAGAAGCTGTATTGCCCCAGACATGGCCTGCAATGAGAGAAAAGGAGGAGTCCACCCTAGAAGAAGTAAGAATAGCACTAAGGAAAATTAAGTGTGATTCAGAGAAAGCAGCAGGCTCAATGAGGTCATAGTAGATAAGATAGTTACTGAGTGAGAGAGGGGAAAAATTAATCCTGAGGGTACTAATAAAGGGTACTGATAGTATGGAGAGAAGGCATATCCCAGATAACTGGAAAATAAGCACTCTCATGCCAGTGTACGAGAACAAAAGGGACATCCACAACTGTGGCATTACAGAAGTGTCAAAACTCCTGTCACGTTGTCTGAAATTTCTGGAGAGGGTAATTGATAAATGGATATGGAGAGTGGTAGAAGGTAAGATGAGAAATGAGCAGTTAGGATTCAGATTAGGATGCAGCACAACTGATCTAATGTTTGCAGTGAGACAGTTGAGAAGAGGCTAAAGATGAGAAGAGAGTCTAAGTAGGCATTCCTAAACTTGGAGAAAGCATATGACAAGGTGCCAATGAATCTGATTTGGGCAGTACTGTAGTGGTTCGAAGTCCTGGAAACATTGGTAGAATTAGTGCAAGCTGAGTACAAAGACCCAATGACTCAAATGTGAACAGTGTTAGTTCTCACAGGGGTTCCCAGTGGGAGTGGGTGTGCACCCGGGTTCACCTCTGCGTCCACTGCTGTTCATACTGGTGATGGACTACATTAGCAAATAGGTCGGGGGGACAGAGCAACAAGGTTGCTGTATGCAGGCAATGTGGCATTATAGGCAGACTCTGAGCAAGAATTTCAGCAAGGGCTAGGAGAATGGAATGCAAAGCTGAAGGCACGTGGGATGAAACTAAGTAGAGGTAAGACAGTGGTAATGGCAGCAAATTGGGTTAAATAAGAAGATGAGAATTAAAGTAGAATGAATAACTTTGTGTCTGGGAAGGGTGGTTGAGAAGAAGGTAAGTCTGAATGAAGGGGTTAGAGCTAGAATCAGAGGTACTACAGCCAACTGGCATAATGTGTCGGGTGTAGTATGTGGTAGTAGAATGCCAAAGAAGCAGAAAAGTAAGGTGTACAAAACAGTGATGCAACCAGTACAGTTGCATGGTACAGAAACCTGGGCAGTAAAGGCAGAACAGATGAGAAAGCTTGAGGTGATAGAAATGAAGTGCTTGAGAAGGGTGGTAGGATGCACACTGTGGGAACAGATGAAGAAATGAGGGCATAAGAGCAGAAGTCCAAGTAGCTGCACTTGCAGAAAAGATCAAAAAGAACAGATAGCCATGATTCAAGCACATATGCAGAAAAGCAGAAGACAATCTGGTGAAGATTTGAGACAAGACAGAAGGTAAGAGGAAATGAGGGTGTCCACCAAAGAGTTGGATGGATTGTGTGAGACAAGATCTGCGACAGTCAGACATGAGTGTCAAAGCAGGAGTGTGGCATTGAATTGAGAAAGGTAGTGACAATTAACATGACACCCCAACCCCATATAGAAAATGGGGAAAAAGGGGGTTGAAGATGTTGAGGTGCTCCTACACCTTCTCCTACTCCTCCAGTCTTTGGTCCCTTCCTAGGTAGTTTTCCATCCGTTTCTACTTATGATTCCCTACCTACAGCACCTAAGAAGCTAAATAGGTTTTTATAAAGTTCCTGGGGACCTTAAGTTTCTGTACAAATAGCCTGTAGCAGATCCTTCCTTTGCTTTTTCCATTTCTACTGACAAACCTGCTAAGCTTCTGCCTGCTGCTAATGTTTTTTCTTCTGACAGAGGTGTGAGGGACGTGGACAGGTATGGTAAGACTGTTTACACCTCTGCTGCTCTTGCCTTCTGGGCTTTACACCTCTGCCGATCACACCTTCACAAGATTCAAATTACAAAATAACTTTTGCCCCTTTTAGATGTAGATAAGACCATGGCTAACCTTGTGCCTTCTGACACTAAAGGGATTTCTTTGCTTGGACAAGGCATTTCATTAAATGCAGCTATAGTGCTGCAGAGGCTTCTTCAGGGCAGCTGCTACTGGATCAGTTATTAGAAGATTTGCTTGGCTTCACCTATATTTTCTCCCTGAGAATGTTAAGGCCAAGCTTTTGGATCCCTTCCCCCTCTTTAGGGATCTTTTATTTGGACCCTCTGCAGCAGAACTTTTCAAGACCGTGCGAGAGAAGGTTAAAAATAATGCAAGACTTTAAACTGATTTTTCTCGCTTCACTGCCCAAGTATCAAAGAAGTACTTGGCTAAGCCCACTTCCTTTGTCCTTGGGAATCAGAAACTATCAGAGGGGCAGGCAACATCTCAGGCAAAGGTTTTATGACAAACCTACCAAAGACTTAAGTACTGAAAGCCTCCATTTCCAGGTAAGTCTGCCCGATTGTCTGCTGCCATCTACCTCCCTCCTAGGTCCAGGAATTCTCTTGACAAAAAGGCTAATCTTGTCCTTCCAGCCAGGGAGTTCATCACTACACACAAGTGGGTGTTCTCCATTGTTCAACAAGGTTACAAGATGTCTTGGAGGGTATTTCCATTGAGAGGGAATTCCCCTACTCCTCCCTCCTCTCTTTCAAGGTCTCCTCAGCCAGTGCGCAATATAACCAGTGCTACAGCAGCACCTAGGAAAAGACCTTTATGCAAGACACTTTCTGGTCTCGGGAAAAGAGGGCACTTGGAGACTCATTCTGGGCTTAGCACCACCAGAAAGGTGCTGAAGTGGGATATCTTTCAAGATGGGCTCTCACTGCAGTCTCTCCTTACTTCATCATTCCTTAAGCCTTTCTGGTTTCACTAGAAATGAAAGATGCATAGCCTGTACATCCCCGTTCACCACACCAGCAAAAATTCCTCTCATTCTCTGCCTTTTCTTAGTACTTTGCTCTCTGCTTTTACCTACCACCCCAAGGGTCTTCACAAACTGCTTCACCCCAGCCATTGCATTTTGCAGAATTTAGGGAATACAGATTTTCCTTACCTAGACAAACCTTATCGTGGCTGCCTCTTAGTACACCCTATGGTTTGCATCTGAGTTTCACAATCTCACTTCTGGAGAGACTAGAATTTACCCTTAATCTCCAAAAAAAATCTTCTCTTACACCCACCCAGGATCTTATTTTCCTGGGTTGCAGACTGGACACCTGTCTGATGGCCTTTCTTCCCCAAGAGAAAAATCTGCTCTTGCCCACCTTCTTCCAGTCCCTTTTTCCCCTTCAGTGTACTCCTGCATAGGATATTCTAAGAAACTTGGGATACATGGCAGCAACCATTCTTATGGTACCATTTGCCATATTGCATACAAGAAAGATCCAGTAGTACCTAAAATCTCTGGTTTGAGCAGTGCCATCCACTGGACTTCATATCCCTCTTTTTTGCCCTTTCTAAAGAAGGATAAGAAGATTTCTTAAATCAAACAAAATCTGGGCTTTCACTTTCATTCACTCAGTCTTAACCAGGAATAGCACACTGACGCATCAGATTTGACTGTGGGAGCCTGGACTGACTCCTCATCAGTTTAGGACCAGTGGTCCCCCAGACAGATGAGAGAGCAGATCAGTATCCAAGAAATGAGGGCTCTTACGGAACCAGGGTCTTTCAGGATTTTCATGGAGAACCACGGTAATGTGGTATATCGAGAAATGGGGCGGGGGAAACCAGGTCTTACCAGCTGTGCAGACTAGATCTTGTCATGGGATTGGGCTATAAAGGTAAATCTATCTCTACAGGCAGTTCACACTACATCTGAAGACAATGTACTTGCAGATTCTCTAAGCAGGGTCCATGGAAGACCCTCCTAAATGGATGAAAAAAGAGAGAGGCCTTCCTGGACATACTCCACAGATGGGGGGTATTCCTCAGGTACATCTGTTTGCCTCAGTCCACAGATGGGGTATTCCTCGGGTACATCTGTTTGCCTCTGCTTAGAACAAACAGCTCAAGCTGTTCTGCTCCAGGACTCCTTGTCCCCAGGCCTGTAGGATGAAAGCCATTGTCATGTCTTTCTGCTGTGAAGTGAAATACCTCTGTGCCTTCCACCCTGTCCCTGTAATCCTAAAGGTTCTACTAAAGATCCAATGGGACAGACCAAAAATCTTGACTCCCTTCTGTCCCAGGCAGCACCGGTCCCCTCCTCTTCACCTAGCCGGGGACCATCACTGCATGTTAGCTTACAAAGTTGACTTGCAAGTAAAAAAAAAAGGGCTCTCTGCTTCATCCCAACTTGCAAGCTTTCAGCCTGACATTGTGGATGATGGAATTTTAATTTCTTTCAGATACCAGTTTTTAGAGGATATGCTTCAGGAGGGAAGAAAATCCACCTCAAGAAAGTTTTATATCTCCAAACAGAAAATATTTTCTATCTGGTGTCTTAAAAAGAATGAGACTCCCCCCCCCCCCCCCCCCCAAGGCAGGGATCCCTACAATTTTTAAACTGGACTAGTCTTTTCCTCTGCAACACACTTGTCTGACGTATCTGCTTGTATGGCACTTCATTTTTCTTTGCAAGAATTGAAGTCAAGCAGTTCATAAAAGACATCCTTCACTTGAATCAATCTAGGAGGGCTGTTCCAACCTGCTGAGATCTCAGCTTCATTTTGGTAAAACTTACTTTGCCACCTTTTGAACCAGCAACCTCTGCCTCTCAAGTGTTCTTGGAAAAGTGTTGTACTTGTGGCCCTTACTTCTACCAGAAGGGTTTCTGAGTTTCAGCCCTTTGTGATCACCCCTCTTTTTCTTTTCTTTCATAAGGATAAGGTTTCTCTTAGGGCTAACCCTTCTTTGAAGCCCACAGTGGTCAAGAAATTATTTGTCAGGCTGTATACATTTACCTACCTACCTTTAAAAACCCACAGAACAGGGATGAGAGGCTTCTGCACTCACTAGGTTTGCACTAACCAGATAACTAAGATTCTACCGTGATAAGATTAACAACATTAGAAAAATGGACCAGCTTTCTGTTTCCTTCCAGGAAGAGATGACAATTTCCAACTGTATCTCAAATCCATCTCCCTTTGTTATTCCTTATTCCTGCGCTGGAAAGTCCTTGTCTTTACCTGTGGAAGCGCACTCCATCAGAGCCGTACTCTCTCTGGGTGCCTTTTTCAGAGATGTTGACTCCAGAGTCATTCTGAAAGCAGCCACCTGGTCCTCTGTACACACCTTAACAAAACAGTACAAAGTAGTTGCCTCCTGAAGCATTTGATACACATTCTCAGACTGTGTCTTCAGCTGGTATGAGCCTAGCATTGCGCAGCATGTTACCATCACAGAGGGCAATGCCACAATACAAGTAAAATTATTGATTTTAACAGTTGACAGTCTTTCTGATGCCATTCTAAGGGGATTCAAGATTTATCGGCAAGGGAGGACATGGCTAACAGATCACTTTGCTTTGCCAAGGATGACCTGCACATGTTTTCTCTAGGCTTCTGAGTACTCGCTGAAGCTTCATCCTCCCCCACCCTTTTGCCTAATGCAGTGCCAAATTGTCAACCCTACCGACAAAGGAAAATCAGCTCAACTGAACCTGTAGGTGCTTTTGCTCAATGCCAGGTGCCTAAGTAAAAAAAAAATCTACACACTCCAAGCCCTCCTCACACTTAAGAGGTTCAGAAGGTGGCAAAGTAAGTTTTACCAAAATGAAGCTGAGATCTCAGCAGGTTGGGACAGCCCTCCTAGATTGATTCAAGTGAAGGATGTCTTTTATGAACTGCTTGACTTCAATTCTTGCAGTTAACAAGACAAGGTTTATAGTTGCAAAAAGTACCCAGGCAGTGCAAGTTTTCAGTCCCTTCCACACTTACAGATGAGTAATTGCACAGACAAGGGCTAAAGGTGAGGGTGTATCTATATACATCAATAGCAAACATACCTTGGGTTAATGTGCTGTAGTTCCTCCATGTGCAGTTCACTGTAGACAAAATCCATTAATATAGCTTAGTCAGCAATAGGTCACCCTCAGTATCCCAAGAACTCACAGTGTGTACTTGGACTTACTGGAAACACTTATCCAACCCAACACCCTACTCATGGGAGACTTTAATTGCTCATCTGTAGACTGGAAATCCTACATGGCCTCAAATCTACAGCAGAGATTCCTGGACTTTGTAAATACAAGTACCCTTGACCAAGTAGTGAATACATCCACTAGAAGCTCCAACATTCTCGACCTCATACTCACAAATATGGGAGAATGCTGCCCCCTCAATGTCTCATCCTTCCTGGTAAGGTCTGACCATAAAGCTGTCTCCTTTGAAATCAAATTCAACTCTGTAAGCCCAGTTAAAGCAGTAACAAGAACTATTCCATGGCAAACTACCCTCTTTTATTAAGTGATGGCTTGTTAATATTCGGTGCTCCTCCAAACCCCGAGAACACAGCAGCCTATGCTGAATTGCTCTCAGAAGCTCTGTAAAACTAGATTAATGGCTGCATAGAGGCTACTGTACCTACAAAAAATAAGCACATAACTAACCCCAGAAACAAACTGCTCTGGAGGAATCACAAATTAAACTGCATATACACTGGATATAAAAAAATGTACACACCCCTGTTAAAATGCCAGGTTTTTGTGATATATAAAAGAGACCCCAATAAATAATTTCAAAACTTTTCCTACCTTTATTGTGACTTATAAGCTGTACCAGTCAATTGAAAAACAAATATGTTGGGGGGGGAGAAATATAAAAAATAAAAATGTACAATACGCTGGTTGCATAAATGTGCACACCCTTAAACGAATACTCTGTTGTGTGTGCACACCCTTAAACTAATACTTTGTTAAAGCACCGTTTGATTTAATTACAGCATAGATAAAAGAAACAAAAACTGCAAAACTCTAACAACTTGGGAACAAACCTTTAATATCATACTAGCATAAAACATCATGCACATTGTAGAATAATGTGTTATAAGGGAACCTAGCAATATACCCACAAACTCGCAACAAAATATGGTATTGCAAACATTAATATATGTGTTGTCTTTATATTGTTTGAACTTGTTTGAGAAAGCATCCATGTATATAGTGTAAATAGTTTTGTTATATGACCTTCATGTTTCTATATTTACTACAGTGTATACATTTATCTTATGGTCATGTTGTAAATATGGACATTTTTGTGTCTTTTATAAATGCAAAATGAAAATAAAAATTATTGAAAAAAAATCACATATACAATGCATATATATTTATACATGAAATTGTATAGAAATGCATTGGGGTTGAACCGTCTGGGGGGCGAACAGTCTGGATTCGAACTGTCCGAGGCCGATAGTCCTGCTTCCAAGAACACAGCCCCAGTGGGCCCAAATAACATCGCAGAATACCTCTTGAAAAGTTTAAAACACAACTTATCAGGATCATTGGACTCAAACTATTGAACTGTAATCTTAAAACAAGCTGTGTGACATGTAGAATGGAGGACTGCAACTGTCATCCCCCCTTCATAAGAGCAAACTTCAGTAGATCCTGGAAACTACAGACTCAATGGTCTGACTAGTCTTGTTTGCAAAGCCATGGAAAGAATTATCGTGGAAGTTATCAGTAAGGACATGGGGTTCTGCAGACACTGGATCCATCCCAGTTTGGATTTTTTTTTAAAGAAGATTATGCTTACTGAATCTGGTGTGGTGGACTTCTTTGAAAATGTCACTAAGCCAGTGGAAGAGGGGGAAAAAGGTGCATACTGCCTACCTAGAGCTGGCTAAAGCATTTGTTACAGTAATCCGCTCAAATATGGTCATCAAACTTTTGTAATGAGGCATAAACCCCTTTATAACATGCCGGATAGCTAGCTGGCACATGGGTAAGACCCAAAAGGTTAGGATTGGAGAGACCACCACCACCCAAAGAGGCCAGTCAGCAGCACAATCCCTCAGGACTCTGTGCTGGACCACTCCTCTTTGCCATCTACTTCTTGGATGTCAAAGTCAGTGTCAGAGGTCTCTAGCCAACCACATTTGCAGATAATTGCAATCTGGGAGCAGTCATTGAATTCCTCCTGTAATAAGAATACCATTCAGGTTCAAAGGAGATTACTAGGCTAACAGTCCAAGAGCCCTTACAGGCCTAGCCATATTTAACCAGAGTTTCTCAATTTAAAATAGCTAGGTGAATGACATTCACAGAGGTATGAGTCTCTGCTATGGTATCTAATACAGACTGCTTTTTTCCATGAGGGATATGTGCCACCCCAGGAATAAGTTTACAATTACCCATCCATTGAGCTAGGTTGTGTTTAAAGAGAGTCAGGGAAGGGCTTTGCTTCACGTGAATTGAAAGCTTTTTCCAGAGAAGGAATAATCTCTGAGAGACGTACCTCTTCAACGTGATTTGTTTGACAGGGCTAGGTTAATTTCCCTGGAATGGGTGACTCTGACCCTAGTGCAGGCATGAATGTGTAACAACATCAGGGCCAGATCGGAGACTGCCCTATAGGCCAGACACAGATTGCCACTTAGTAGTCTGTAGGAGACAGACTACAGTGATAGGGCTTGCAATCTTTCTGAGTAGGACTTTTATACCCAGTTTCTTTCTGGTGAGGAACCTATGGAGTCACTCCAACTGTTGCAGATGTCTGGTGAGGTACATTCAAAAAGGTGCATTGTACTCAATTACTGGTCTGATGAGGGATGAGTACAATGGAATTATAATGTCCTTTGGTTTGGATGCCATGCCCTTACTTATGATTTGTGCCACTTAGAAGGACTTTCTCACCACCTTGGATACACGGTGGTCGAAGTTCAGATTGTCATCAGCCTGAGTACCTAGATCCACATCCCACTGGGTCTGCTCTTAGGGGGTGCTGGCTATATTGTAATTAGCTGGTGTATTTGCTTTCTCAAAGGGAATAATTTTGCATTTTTTTGTTTAGTTTCAATCCATGGCTCTGGAACCAATCATTTGCTGTGTTTAATCCTTTCTGCAGTATATCAGTATTGTTCAGGGATACAGTGATTGCCCCCACTTTGCAGTCATCCACGAATTTGGTCTTCCAAAGGTCATCTACATTGACTTGACTTCTAAGAAATAAATACCAAACAGGAGAGGGCCTAGTACAAAGCCCTGTGGTATGCTGCTGGTGACTGTCCTCTTGCTTGAGGTGAATTCACCCACTTTGACAGTATGTGCCCTGTTGGTGAGTCATTTGGTTACCCACAAAGGGTTTTTTGCCCAGCTGAAAGAATTTCTATGGAATATCTGAGTGGGGAATTGTGTCAAATTCTTTGTTCAGGTCAAGGTAGGTGGTATGTGGTCTTTCCCCTCATCCATGGTCTTGGTGACCTTCTTGAAGTCAACCAGATTTAACAGACAGAATTTACCCTTAACCAGTCCCAACAAGGTTGTGTCCAGAGTCTGAAGGATGTCCTTCAAGAATGCAACTGCAGTCATAACATATGGGTTGTCCTGCCTCAGGCAGCCCTCGGTCGGCCGGATTCCAAAGTCTGGGTCCGACGTCGGCTGATGTCACATTTCTCTCCGACGTCAGGGCGGCTGGAGTATATAAGCATCAGCCGACGCCATCTTCTCCAGTCTTTCTTGCCGTGCGGTGCCCGAAGCAGAAGCAGTTCGCAAGTGCCGGTCGGTCAGCTCCTGTATTCTTCGAAACCGAAGTCATCAAAAAAGCTAAGTACCCCATTGGGGACCTTTTCTTGCCTCAGCCGATGTCAGAAATTACTGAAAAAGTAAATAATTGTTTGTCTTGTGGTAAACAAATACCTCATTAGGATTTCCACTCTTACTGCCTCCCTTGCCTTGGCCCAGACCACGACGTCTCGGCCTGTGTCGCCTGTGCTCGCTTCAATAAGCGCACTCTCAGGCGCCGGGCGGAGTTCGCAGAAGACTTCTTCGGCGACAAATTTCATTATACAATGCCGTCGGAACAACCGACAACGCAGACTCCCAAGAAACGAAAAGACCGGGACTGACATCCTCGGCCCGCGTCTTCCACCGCCACCACGACAAAACTAACCGCGAGTGCCCCGGTTCCCTCTGAGTTGGTTATTCCACCGCTCCGAACCGAAGACACCGCTTTACCTATACCTCCGATACCGGAGGCCACTCCGCCAGTTATTGATTTTCCTCCGGATACCGAAACTGAGGAAATGCCAGAGACCATTGCTGTTGATAAGGTCACTCCTGCACGTGGAGCAGCTAGGCCTCCCATGTCCATGTCTATCAAGGCCTACACACGTGCTAAGGCAGCCAGCAAATCCAAGCATCTTACTGCTAAAACCTTACCTCAGCCTACTCCTGAAACACAAATCATGTCTATGGCAGCAGATTTAATTTCCCTGATCAGAGGTTCCCAGGCCCATCCTGAGAGAGGATCCCAGCCTCCTCCTGACAAAAGGCCCAGGGTTGAACCCTCTGACCCTCTTCCTTCAGATGAAGATTCTGAGGACTCTGTTCACTCCGAAAGCCAGGAAGAGCCCTTCCAGACCTATGAGGATTCAGATGCAGAGGACTCCATTCCCTCAGCCTCCCCTCCTGAGGATATTTCTTTTGGGGAAGTTATTTCAAGTGGCAAGGCCAGGAATATTCTGATTCCAGAAAGCGCCTTCGAACCTTCCTTAAAAAGCCCCAGCACAGACCCTTAGCTATACCTCCTGTGCTTGATGTTTTGGATGATTTGTATTCTGACTCCAGTGTCTCCCCTGATACTCTTCCTCCTGCCCCTGCCAAGCCTGACAGATACTATAGGGTTCCAGAAACCCATTCTCATTTCTTTAAGGCCCATGCTGTTGATTTAGAAACGATTTCCCAGGGGCCTAAAGGGGTTTCAGCTACCACCTCCAAAAATCCTTTGCCTTCTAACAGGGAAGCAAGGTCCTTAGAGAGATGGGGGAAGAAGGTTTACACCTCCACTACTTTATCTATGAGAGCTCTCAATTGTCTCTTTCACATGTTTCAATATCAGGATTTCCTGTTAGATGATTTACAGAAAACATTGGCCTCCCCTGAACCCTTAGATAGGAAGTCTTTGCAGGAGACTGTGCATAATGCTCAACAGGTTAGCAATCACTTTCTACAGTGTGGATATGATGCATTGGAGTCTTCATGTAGGGCAGCTATGACAGGGGCGGTCATTCGTAGACATGCATGGTTGAAAGAACAACCCTTACCAGATCATGTTAAGGCAAAACTTCTTGACGCACCCTTGGAAAAGAACAAGCTTTTTGGTGCTAATGCTAAAGATGTGTTAAAGTCCATTGAGGAAAAGGCCAAGTCAGTTCAGACCGTAAAAGATTTCCTTCAGGTTCAGCCGACCAGATTCAGCAGGAACTGGCCTTCTAAAAACTGGTACTTTCCTAATCCTGAAAGATCACAAAGGGGCAAAAACAGGCATGGCCGAGGAAGAGGCCAATACAGAGGATCCTACAGGGTACGACAATGGCAACCAACAAACCAAAGAAGTGACACAGGGGTTTCTCCTGCCCCGCAGGGACAATCTCAATGACTTTCCTCTAGTCCCGCTAACCAAGGAGCAAATAGAGGCTCCTTTGGGCGGAAAGTTATCTCTGTTTTCAAAAAATTGGCACAAATTGACAACAGACAAATGGATTTTGGACATTATAGACCACGGTTACAGGTTCCACTTCCACACCTTGCCAATAAAACAAGGCATGCCAAACCTTCCACAAAATCAGAGGGCAGAGACTATAAAGCAAATTTCTCTACTTGCACAGATCAAAGCAATAGAAAAAGTTCCACAACAAGAACAAGGCCAGGGGTTTTATTCAAGACTGTTCCTTGTTCCAAGAAAAGAAAGTCAATTTCCTCATAGTACCAAAGTTCAAAATGCTGACTCTACAGCAACTCCTTCCCATGCTGGGCAAGGGGTCTTGGCTGATTACTCTGGACCTCAAGGAGGCATACCTGCATGTCCCTATCAGACACAGCTGCAGAAGATACCTCAGATTTCTTGCAGGGCCAGAGCATTATCAATTCTCAGCATTGCCTTTTGGCTTATCTACTGCGCCCAGAGTATTCACGAAATGCCTGGCATCAGTAATTGCTCATTGCAGGCTCCAGGGGATTCAAATCTACCCGTACCTGGACGATTGCCTCATACAAGCGGACAACAAACTAACTCTGACAAAAAACTTGAATTACGTCATACACTTGCTACAGGCTCTGGGTTACACAGTCAACTTTCAAAAGTCAAGACTTCAGCCATCCCAGCAAATAACCTTCTTAGGAGCCAAACTAGACACAGCCTCTCAAATGGCTTACCTGACAGAAGACAAGCAAAAGAAGTTAACCCATTACTTCAAAAGTTTAGCAAAGCTCACCCAGATGACTGCAAGGAGTTTCCTACAGGCCCTGGGTTACATGGCATCCTGCATCCTCCTGGTTCCACTAGCAAGACTACACATGAGAAAGCTTCAATGGTACTTAAAAAGCTTATGGTCTCAACACAGCAACAACCTAGAAGCAAATATCCCACTCATTCCATGCCTTCAAAAGGAATTTCTATGGTGGGCCTCAGCAAGCCAGTCAAACATAGGTATGTCATTCAAAAAACCTCAGATAACACAGACCATGACCACAGACGCCTCAGACCTTGGATGGGGGGCGCACATGGAAGGCAGATGTATTCAAGGACAATGGTCTCCAAAGGAAACACATCTGCACATCAATCAAAAAGAAATGTTAGCAGTAATGCATGCCATCGAGGCCTTTGGGCAACACCTTCAACAAGGCCACCTATTAATACGGACAGACAACACCACATTGATGTGGTACATAAACAAGCAGGGGGGCACTCATTCTTACCCCCTTTGCAGACTGACAATGAATCTTTGGGAAAAATCACTGGGCCTAAACATACAATTACAATCCCAGTTTGTTGCAGGCAAAGACAATGTTCTGGCGGACAGTCTAAGCAGGAATTTCCTAGACCCCCACGAATGGAGGCTACATCCAGACATCTTCCTACGACTCACCTCGACATGGGGCAGGCCGGACGTAGACCTATTTGCCTCCCACCTCAATCATCATTTACAAAAGTTCTGCTCAAGGGCATATCATCCACAAGCATGGAAAATAGATGCCCTCTCATTCAACTGGAGCACCCTGATAATTTATGCATTTCCACCTCTGCCACTGATGACCACAGTGTTATTAAAGATCAAAGCAGACAAGCCGAAGGGGATCCTAATAGCTCCAGACTGGCCAAGACAACACTGGTACCCACTATTACAGAGCATATGTCACAACAAAACGTGGGCCCTTCCACAATGGCCCCAACTTCTGACTCAACACAACTTCAGGACAGTTCATCCCAACATCCAGACGCTACAGCTAACAGCTTGGGAAATCCCATAAATAACCTTGATGTCCTTCAAGGATGCATCTGCAGTCATAACATATGGGTTGTCCTGCCTCAGGCAGCCCTTCGGTCGGCCGGATTCCAAAGTCTGGGTCTGGCCTCGGCTGATGTCGCACTTCACCCGACGTCGTAGCTCCTGGGGTATAAAGGCATCAGCCGACGCCATTTTCCTCAGTCTTTCTTGCCGCGCGGTGCCCGAAGCAGAAGCTGTTCGCAAGTGCCGGTCGGTCAGATCCAGAGATTTCAGCTACCGAAGACTTCTAAAAAAGCTAAGTACCCCATTGGGGATGCTTTCTTGCCTCAGCCGATGTCAGACAAAGTAAATAATTGTTTAACTTGTGGGAAACAAATACATCATAAGGATTTCCACTCTTCCTTGCTTAGGCCCAGACCACGACGTATCAGCTTGTTTAGCCTGTGCTTCCTTCAACCGACGGACACTTAGACGTCGGTCGGAGTTTGCAGAAGAGTTTTTTGGTCCCGCTTTTGCATATAAAATGCCGTCGGAGACTCCGACTACACATTTAGCCAAAAAACGCAAGGAAAAGGACCGACACTCGCGGCCCGCGGTTTCGGCTGAAACCACGGTTAGGTCTACTGCGAGTGTCTCGGTTTCGGCTGAAACAGAGTCCTCGGTTCTTCCTTCTGCCGAAAGCAGGCCTCCGACAACCGAAGCCACAGAGACCCCGGCTGTGTCGGCTACAGAAATTCCTACCGAAGAAGCAGGCGCACAAGAATTGTCCGACACCATTCCGTTGGACATCTCTACTCCTGCACGTGGGGCAGCTAGACCCCCTGCTTCTATGTCTATTAAGGCCTTCTCCAGGGCTAAAGCAGCTAAACTTTCCAAGGCCTTACCAACAAAAGCTTCCTCTCACAGACCTTCCTCTAGTTCTCAGATTCTCAGCCTTGCTGAGGACCTTATATCTATGATTAGGGGATCCCAACCTCACCCAGACAGGGCCTCACAACCTCCTCCTGAAAAAAGGCCTAGGACTGAACCCCCTGAACCTCTCTCCTCTGACTATTCTTCAGATGGATCAGATTTATCAGACCATCAGGAAGGACCATACTCACCTTATGAGGATTTGGATGCAGAAGACTCAATTCCTTCTGCCTCCCCCCCAGAAGAATTTTCATTTGGGGATACTCTACACTCAATGAGGGAACACTTCCAATGGCAGGGTCAGGATTTTTCTGATTCTAGGAAAAGGCTAAGGACATTTTTACACTTGCCACAGCATAGGCCTTTAGCCATACCACCTGTACTTTCAGTTGTTGATGATGCATACAATGATGCCAGTTCTGCCCCTGATTCTCTTCCCCCGGCCCCTGCCAAACCTGACAGATATTACAGGGTCCCGGATTCTCACTTCCACTTGTATAAGGCCCATGCTGCAGACCCAGAAACTATTTCTCAGGGCCCTAAAGGTGTTGCAGCTGCCTCTACCAAGAACCCCCTACCCTCTGAAAGAGAATCAAGAGCATTAGAGAGATGGGGTAAAAAGGTTTATACATCTGCTACTCTTTCTGCCAGGGCTTTAAACTGTCAATTTCACATGATACAGTACCAGGAATTTTTGTTAGATCAGCTGAATAAAAAGCTTTCCTCTCCTGAACCTTTAGACCGCAAGTCCCTTCAGGATTTGGTACACAACTCTCAGCAGGTCAGTAATCATTTCTTAAAATGTGGCTATGATGCACTGGAGGCTTCATTTAGATCAGCTATGACTGGAGCAGTGATTCG
Source organism: Protopterus annectens (assembly GCF_019279795.1). Lineage (NCBI taxonomy): Eukaryota > Metazoa > Chordata > Ceratodontiformes > Protopteridae > Protopterus > Protopterus annectens. The sequence continues at coordinate 73,260,376 of NC_056740.1, read as the reverse complement.
AAGGCATGCCTGGCTAAAAGAGCAATCCTTGCCAGACCATGTTAAGTCTAAACTCCTAGATGCCCCTATGGAGAAACAAAGTTTATTTGGCTCCCCTGCACAGGAGGTTCTAAAGAAAGTGGAAGAAAAAGCAAAATCTGTGCAAACAGTCAAGGATTTTCTGCAGGTCCAACCTCCGAGGTTCAGCAGAAATTGGCCTTCAAAGAATTGGTCCTTTCCAGACACCTCCAGAGCACAGAGAGGCAGAAATAGACGGCCAAGAGGCAGAGGTCAATCAAGGGGTGCCTACAGGGGTTGTCAGTGGCAACCTGCCAACCAGAGGAGTACCGCCACAGCTGCGACTACAACCACTTCCACAGGACAGACACAATGACTTGGCTCTGATTCCGCCTACCGGGGAACAACTGGAAGCACCCTTGGGCGGAAAGTTAGCTTTATTTTCAAAAAACTGGCATTGCATTACAGGAGACAAATGGACATTGCAAACAATAGACAAAAAGGCTACAGGTTTTACTTCCACACTTTACCAAAAAAGAGAGGAATGCCAAACCTTCCACCAAGCCAGAAGTCCGAGGCTCTAAAACAAATCATCAACCTACTAAGGATGAGAGCAATAGAAAGGGTACCATCTATGGAACAAGGCCAAGGATTTTACTCCAGACTATTCCTTGTACCAAGAAAAGAATCTCAATGGAGGCCTATTCTCGACTTGTCCGCACTGAACACATATCTCATTGTACCAAAATTCAAGATGCTGACCCTACAGCAACTTCTTCCCATGTTGGGCAAGGAGTCTTGGCTGGTGACTCTAGATCTCAAGGAGGCATACCTGCACGTCCCTATACGACCAGATTGCAGAAGACACCTCAGATTTCTTGCAGGATCAGAGCATTATCAATTCTCAGCATTGCCCTTTGGCTTATCTACTGCGCCCAGAGTATTCACGAAATGCCTGGCATCAGTAATTGCACATTGCAAGCTTCAGGGAATTCAGATGTACCCATACCTGGACGACTGCCTAATACAAGCGGACAACAAGACAAAAATAATAAAGGATTTGGCCTATGTCATACAACTGTTACAAGCCTTGGGATACGCAGTCAACATACAAAAGTCAAGACTAGTGCCATCCCAGAGGATAACATTTTTGGGTGCAGAACTGGACACAATAACTCAGATGGCTGAACAAAAGCAACTACCAGTCTACTTCATGGCATTGACAAGACAAACTCAGCTTACTGCAAGGAAAGTCCTGCAGGCCCTGGGTTACATGGCATCTTGCATAATCTTGATCCCACATGCCAGGCTGCATATGAGAAAATTACAATGGTACCCAAGGAATGTATGGTCTCAACACAGACACAGTCTAGAAACCATGATACCAATCATTCCATGCCTGAAAAAAGAATTCCTGTGGTGGGCTCAGGCCTGCCAGACCAACAGAGGGTTGCCTTTCCACAAACCACAACCAAGGCAGACCATCACCACGGACGCCTCAGACCTGGGCTGGGGGGCGCACATGGAAGACAAGTGCATCCAAGGCCTATGGTCTCAAGACCAGCTGAATCTACACATAAATCTAAAGGAGATGCTGGCAGTGAAGCATGCAATCGAGGCATTCAAATCATTCCTCCAGCAAGGACACCTGCTGATAAGGACAAGACAATACCACAGTCATGTGGTACATCAACAAACAGGGAGGCACACATTCCTACCCTCTATGCCGGATGGCAATGGACCTGTGGAACCTAGGCCTGAATCTCAACATTCAACTGCAGGCCAGATTCGTACCAGGAAAAGAGAATTCACTAGCAGACAGCTTAAGCAGAACTACCACGGATGCTCACGAATGGATGCTGCATCCAGACATCTTCAAAAACATAACAAAGAAATGGGGAATGCCAGAGATAGACCTGTTCGCCTCCCCAATCAACCACCAACTGAAGAAATTCTGCTCAAGAGAATACCACCCACAAGCCTGGAGGGTGGACTCCCTTTCTTTCATCTGGAAGGCCCTGACAGTTTATGCCTTTCCACCTCTCCCATTGATGTACAAAGTTCTACTGAAGATCAGGGAGGAACAGCCAAAGGTGATTCTGATAGCTCCAGACTGGCCAAGGCAGCATTGGTACCCGCTACTAAGAAACATGTCTCGGACGAACTCATGGCCTCTACCTCTATGGCCTTTACTTCTAACGCAGAACAACTACAAGACCCTGCATCCAAACTTGAAAATGCTGCAGCTAACTGCCTGGAAAATTGCATAAAACAAAACCAATCTGTTTTATCTCAGAGAGTCAAGGACATTATCCTGGAGGCTCGCAGACCCTCCACAAGAAAAACATACTCAGCCAAATGGAAGAGATTCCTCATTTGGAGTGCATCAAAGGGAACAAATGTCACACTGGCAAACCTAGCACACATCCTAGAATACTTAGCAGAACTGTTCCACAATGGCCTGTCCTATTCTTCCATTAAGATTCATGCTTCAGCAATTTCAGAAGAGTACAACATGGATCCTCCTATCTTCTCTCACCCTCTCCTCAGACAATTTTTAAGAGGGATCAAAAGTGTAAAACTTCCAAGAAAGCCACCTCTGCCTGCATGGGATCTCAATTTCGTGCTGGAAAAATTAACACTTCCCCCTTTTGAACCAGCAGCATCAGCAGACTTACAGTTCTTATCTTGGAAAACTGCTTTCCTTCTAGCCATCACTTCAGCAAGAAGGGTATCTGAGTTACAGGCATTAATGGCAGTGCAGCCTTTCCTTATCTTTCACCAGGATAAAGTGTCTCTGAGAACCAATCCTACTTTCATGCCAAAGGTGGTATCCAGGGTATCCTTGAACCAAGCTATTCATTTACCTACGTTCTTCCCTAACCCACAGAACAGGGGGGAAAAACTACTGCACACCTTGGATGTACACAGACAACTGCGCTACTATCTGGACAGAACTAAAACCAGCAGAAAAACTGACCAGCTTCTGGTAGCATATGCAACAGGGGGTGCAAGGAAAAGCAATTTCCAAACAGACCATTTCAAAATGGATAGGAAATTGCTTTCGATTCTGCTACTCTTTTCATGGAAAGACGACAACTGAAAATATCAGGCCTCACTCCACAAGAGCCACAGCCACCACTACAGCTTTCCTACGAGGAGTGGCTACCAAAGACATTTTAGAAGCTGCTACTCGGAGCTCCGTGCATACATTTGCCAAGCATTACAATCTTCCTTTATACTCCAGATCCCGAGCAGGTTTTGCAACTGCAGTTTTACAAGGGATCTTAACTACACCATCATTATCTTAGTGCCTCCTCCCCCAGTTTGGCTATGGTATTCTACCCATATGTTATGACTGCAGATGCATCCTTGAAGGACATAGTACAGTTTTGTACCTACCATAAATGTAGATGTCCGATAGGTATGCATCTGCAGTCAGGATTACCCACCCTCCTTCCCCTCTGTGGTATTCCTAGGGTACTTACCCCTCTCTTAGCTAGCTGGGGGAATCTATTATGGTGCATTTGTTTGTATGTATATATGTGTATATATATGTGTATATAATATATATATATATATATATAAATTATATATATATATATATATATATATATATATATATTTTTTTTGCTTTCTACTGTTTGGAATTTTCTACTTTTATCCAAATTTAGCCTTCCTAGAGGGCACCTGGCATCTGGGGCAAGAAACACTGAGGAAAATGGCGTTGGCTGATGCCTTTATACCCCAGGAGCTCTGACGGGTGAAGTGCGACATCAGCCGAGGCCAGACCCAGACTTTGGAATCCGGCCGACCGAAGGGCTGCCTGAGGCAGGACAACCCATATGTTATGACTGCAGATGCATACCTATCGGACATCTACATTTATGGTAGGTACAAAACTGTACTATTTACCTCTCTCCAAGGAAGTTCAGTGGATACTAACAGAAGCCCGCAGACCATCCACCAGAAAAGTTTACTCAGCCAAATAGAAGTGATTCAGCATTTGGAATACCAACAAGGGTTATGATGCCTCATTTTTGAGCATTCCTCTCATCCTGGAATACTTGGCAGATATGCTGCATAAAGGACTTTCATTCTCTTCCATAAAAATTCATGCTTCAGCTATCTCAGCTAGATACAATATTGACCCACCTGTGTTTTCACATCCTTTAAGGCAATTTCTTAGAGGAATCAAGAATATAAAGCCCCCAAGAAAAGCACCAGTACCAGCTTGGGACCTCAATTTTGTCCTAGAAAAATTGACTTTACCTCCCTTCGAGCCAGCAGCTTCTGTGGATTTACAATTTCTTTCCTGGAAGACAGCTTTCCTGTTGGCCATTACCTCAGCAAGAAGGGTTTCGGAATTACAGGCTTTAATGGCAATACCACCGTTCATAACCTTTCACAGAGACAGGGTCTCCTTACGAACCAACCCTACCTTTCTGCCAAAAGTGGTATCTAGGGTTGCCTTAAATCAAGCAATTCACCTGCCTACCTTCTTTCCTAATCCTGAGAACAAAGGGGAAAGACTGTTGCATACCTTGGACATACACAGACAACTTCGCTACTACCTAGACAGAACCAAGACCAGTAGGAAGTCTGACCAGCTTTTTGTAGCTTACGTCCCTGCAGTACAAGGAAAAGCAATTTCTAAACAGACAATTTCAAAGTGGATTGGACATTGCATCAGATTCTGTTATTCCTTCCATGGAAAGAGTGTGCCAGCCAATGTCAGACCACACTCCACCAGAGCTACAGCCACCTCTACAGCCTTTTTAAGAGGGGTGCCTACAAAAGACATTCTAGAAGCTGCTACATGGAGCTCCGTGCATACATTTTCCAAGCACTACAACCTCCCCCTATATTCCAGATCCAGAGCAGGCTTTGCTTCGGCAATTCTGCAGGGACTGATAGCTACACCATCCCTTTCCTAGAGCATACCACCTCCCCAAGCTAAGCTTTGGTATTCAACCCATATGTTATGACTGCAGTTGCATTCTTGAAGGACATAGTACAGTTTTGTACCTACCATAAATGTAGATGTCCGATAGATATGCAACTGCAGTTGGGTTTTCCCTCCCTCCATCCCCTCTATGCCTTGGGTCCACTCCTCTCCCTGTTATCCTTAGCTGGGGATATCTGTTATGGTGTATCTGTTTATTGCTTATTTGTTATCTGGAAACCTATTTTTGTCTTCCAATTTGATTACAGCCTTCCTTGGAGGGCACCTGGCATCTGGGGCAAGAAACACTGAAGAAGATGGCGTCGGCTGATGCTTATATACTCCAGCCGCCCTGACGTCGGAGTGAAATGCGACATCAGCCGACGTCGGACCCAGACTTTGGAATCCGGCCGACCGAGGGCTGCCTGAGGCAGGACAACCCATATGTTATGACTGCAGTTGCATATCTATCGGACATCTACATTTATGGTAGGTACAAAACTGTACTTTACTTCTGTCCATGTTGAAAAGGTCCATGATGATTCTTTCTGTGGCCTTGTAGATGAGGCTAGTCAGGCTTATGGGTCTGTAATTCCCTGGGTTGGTTGATGGTCCCTCCTTATGCACAGGGTTGACTTGCTGTCCTTCATTCTGCCAGAGCATAACCTGTCTAGTGGCTGGGGTTAAGTAAGGATCCAAATGGGTCTGCTAGGTCATGTTTTAAGTTGTTTAAAAGGCAACCTGGGGTGTGTCACTGCCCATTGATACTGTGTGTTTAGCCTTAGAGAGTGCAGAGGTGACCTTAATCTCTTGAGATAATAGGCTGAGGAATGGTGGCAGGTATACTTTGGGGGACAACCGGTGGGGACGGGGTGAAATTTGATCAAAATCTGTCAGCTAGCAGGTTGGCTACTTTTCTCCTGCTGAGTATTGGTGATGCCATCCACAACCAGCTCTGCCCATAGCTAGGTATTCCACTTAAGATTTGTGATTTTTCTTGACTGGGGAGGATGTTTTTGCTTCATAATATGCTTAAGACTTGACCAGATCTTTGATTTGTTTAAGACTAGTTAGGGATTTTTGCTGCTGCTGAGCCTGTTCACGCGTATTTTTGGACATTTTCTTTCTTATGTTTGTTTTTCTGGCAAGACCTGGGTTTAATCTGGTCCAGTACTTCCGATTCTATATAACTGCTTAAGTGGCTGTACATTGCATTGGTGTACAGCTCTGCATAGAATTCTGAGTTTTTTGGGGTTTGGGGAAGCTTTGAAGTTTGTCATTGCTTAGGAGGAGATAATTTGTCTTGGGGAAATTCTTTAACATTTTTGAGGTTGATTGGGGTATCTGGCTTTATATTTATTTCAGAGGAGTCCGTTTTGTTCAATTTTACCAAAGTACTGTGCCCAGGATATTTGAGCCCCTAGTGGATATGCTGACCAGCTGATGTTCATCGTGTTTCACTGTTGCAGTCATTACTCTTGGGTTATCCTGCTGGCAGGCGACCCGCAGTCAGCCAGAATTCCAAAGTCTAGGTCCGGCGTCGGTTGCTGTCGCCTCTTCCCTGACGTCAGTGCACCAGGGGTATAAAAGATGCAGCCAACGCCATTTTCTTTAGTCTTTCTTGCCGCCCGAAGCAAAAGCAGTTCGCAAGTGCCAGTCGGCCGACTCCTGAGATTTTCAAATCTGAATTTCAGAACCGAAGTCTTCATTAAAGCTAAGTACCCCATTGGGGAAACTTTTTTCTTGCTCCAGACCGATGTCAGAAAAAGTTAACAATATTTCTTGTGGGAAGCAAATACCTCATAAGGATTTTCACTCACTGTATCCCTTGCCTAGGCCCTTTTCACAATGTTGCTAGCTGTCGGTTTTGTGCTAGATTCAACCAACACACTATCAAGCGTCGGTTCAATTTTGCGTTTCATTACTTTGGCCGAAGATTTAATCATGTAATGCCTGCGGAATAGCCGACAACCGGAGTTTACAAAAAACGCAAGGGCAAGCATAGGCATCCGAGCTCCAAAACCGACGACGAAGACTCTTCTAGGCCAGTCGCCGGTTCTCAGTGAGGTGCTTTCGCAGCTGCTGGCACCCGCTACCTCAGAGCCACAGGCCGCTACCAACTCCCACGTGGAGCCGACTGGGCCAGTGGATACTCAAGGTATTGGACACGTGGAAATCAATCCCTCAGATGAGTCCGGAGCTGCTGAGCAGGTGTCTGCTTCTGAGGGTGTCTTCAGACCTACACAACTATATGTTAAGCCATCTTCAGCTTCAAAGACTAAAGCAGCTCTAAAGACAAAGAAACAAGTACAGCATTCTCCTACTCACCATGCCTAAAAAACAGATACTCAAAATGGCCGAAGACTTAATTACTTTGATCAGGGGCTCCCATTCACCTCCTGATAAGAGGCCTAGGCAAGAGACAGAGTATGATTCTTCTGATCAGGTATCTATTTCCTCTGATTCCTCTTCTGAACAGGATTACTCCATGCTTCGCTATGAAGATTCTGATGCTGAAGAATCCATTCCTTCAGCCTCTCCTCATGAGGACTATTCTTTTGGGGAAACACTGCATGCTATGAGGGAGCATTTCCACTGGGAGAGCCAAGATTTTTCTGAGTCTAAGAAAAGACTCAGAGACTTCCTGCTTCTTCCTCAGCACAGACCTCTTGCTATTCCACCTGTTCTAGACATTGTAGATGTATTTTCAGAGTCCGGACTGTCCCCTGACTCTTTACCCCCTGCACCTGCTAAGCCAGACAGATACTACAGGGTCCCAGATTCTCATAAATTCCTATATAAAAACCCCGCTGCTGACCCTCAACTATTTCTCAGGGCCCCAAGGGGGTTAAAGCTTCCAGTGCAAAAAACCCCGTCCCCTCTGATAGGGATTCTAGGGCTCTAGACAGATGGGGGGAAAAAGTTTACACTTCTGCCACCCTGGCTGTAAGGGCTTTAAATTGTCAATTTCATATGCTTAAATATCAGCAATATTTAATGTCACTACTTAAACAGAAAATGTTGACAAATACTGAATGTTCAGAGAACAAGGAATTGCAAGATTTATTGCATGCAACTGAACAAGTGGGAAAGCATACTTTGCAATGTGGTTATGATTCACTGGAGGCCTCTTGTAGGGTCGCTGTTGCAGGTTCTGTTATTAGAAGGCATGCTTGGTTAAAGGAACAAAATCTGCGTGATCATGTTGAAACAAAATTATTAGATGCACCGTTACAGCATGATACTTTGTTTGGTACTAAAGCAGAAGAGGTGTTGAAAAAATGGAGGATAAAGCAAAATCCATGCAGTCAAGTATTTCTTACAGGTACAGCCACCCAGGTTTAGCAGGAACTGGCCTTCTAAAATTGGTCCTTTCCAGTCTCAGACAGACCACAAAGAGGTAGACTCAGGCGTCCCAGAGGCAGATCTCAGCCCCAAGGCTCATACAGGCCTAAACAATGGGGTGCTCTTACCTCCAAAAGCAGAGAAGACAAATCACAGCCTTACAGGAAACAGTCCCAATGACTGTCCTCTACCAGTTCCAAGCAGTTTTCTTTTGACAGCCCCCTTAGGGGGAAAACTAGCACTTTTTTCATCAAATTGGCAAATGGTTACCCAAGACAAATAGGTCCTGAACATAGTGTCCCAAGGCTACAGGTTCCATTTTCACACTCTACCAAGGTCAAAGGGCATGCCAGACCTGCCACACAATCAATGGGCAGAGGCACAAAAGCAAATTACAGCCCTCATGGACATGAGGGCCATTCAGCAAGTACCACAACAAGAGCAGGGGCAAGGATTTTACTCCAGACTTTTCCTAGTACCCAGGAAGGACAAAACCTGGAGACCAATTCTGGACCTGTCTATACTAAATACGTTTCTGGAAGTTCCAAAATTCAAGATGTTGACTCTTCAGCAGCTACTGCCCATGCTGGGCAAGAGGGCTTGGCTCGTAACTGTGGACCTAAAAGAGGCATACCTGCATTTCCCAATCAGACAATCTTACAGAAGATGCCTCAGATTCATAGCTGGTTCAATGCATTACCAATTCACTGCACTGCCCTTTGGCTTATCTACTGCGCCCAGGGTCTTAAAGAATGCCTGGCACCAGTAATTGCGTTTTGCAGACAAAAAGGAATTCAAATATATCCCTACTTGGACGACTGCCTAATTCAAGCAGAGAACAAAGACACTCTTCTAAAGCATCTGGCGTTTGTAAAAAGATTACTAATTAGCCTAGGGTACACAGTAAACGAAAAGAAATCAAAACTAGTGCCCTCTCAAGAGATAATATTCCTGGGTGCAAGCTTAAATATAACTGCCTAGATGGCTTATCTCACGCCAGACAAGCAAAAACAACTGACTACTTGAAGAAATTGGCAACAAAAAAACACTTATCTGCAAGGAAAATCCTGCAGGCCTTTGGTTTCATGGCATCCTGCATTCTACTAATTCCATATGCCAGACTGCATATGAGGAAACTACAATGGTATCTAAAAAGTGTTTGGACTCAGCATTGCCACAGCCTGGAAACAGTAATTGCACTCATTCCCTGCCTACAGCAGGAGTTTCGATGGTGGGCAGAGGCCTGTCACCACAACAAGGGTCTGCCATTCAGTTTACCCACAGCCAGACCGACACTGACAACGGATATATCAGATTATGCCTGGGGGCCCATATGGCAGGAAAATGTATTCAGGGCGCATGGCCTGCAAACCAGAAGCATCTTCACATCAATCAAAAAGAGATGCTAGCTGTTCAAAATGCCCTGACAGCTTTCAAGGACCTGCTTCATCCAGGACAATTACTGATAAAGACAGACAACACTACGGTCATGTGGTACATAAACAAGCAGGGAGGTACTCATTCCTACCTCCTCTGCAGACAAGCAATGACGTTATGGGACGCAGCATTGGCTTTTCAAATACACCTGCAAGCACAATTCCTGCCTGGAAAAACAAATAGTCTGGCAGACGAACTAAGCAGAAACCTCATGGATCCCCACGAATGGAAACTGGATCCACAAGTCTTCAGAATGATAATAAGGAAATGGGGATGCCCAGACATAGATCTATTTGCCTCCCCTCACAGCTGTCAATTGCAGAGATTTTGCACAAGGATTTACCACAAGCAAGCATGGAAAGTGGATGCCCTATCATTCAGCTGGAAAAATCTAACAGTTTATGCTTTTCCCCCACTGCCTCTCCTTCCCAGAGTACTCCTAAAGGTCAGACAAGAGAAGCCAAAAATGATTCTGATTGTACCAGACTGGCCACGCCAGCACTGGTACCCAATCCTAAAGAGCTTGTCTCAAGGTCCAGCATGGATATTGCCCCAAACTACTCACCTGCTGACCCAACAAAACAATCAGATCCTGCACAGCCAACTCAGGACCTTAAATCTGGCAGCATGGCGGATAATGTAGCCATTCAGAAAACTCCTCTTTCAAAAGCTGTTATGGATGTTATCTTGGAGGCCAGGAGGCCCAGTACCAGAAAATCTTATGCAGAAAAATGGAAAAGATTCTGTGCTTCGAACCAGGACCAAGGCATTGACACGTCTGTACCAAATATCCCTCAGATTTTACAATACCTAACTGAGATTCTGAACAAAGGCCTTTCTTTCTCATCAATTAAAATTCATGCCTCTGCCATTTCTGCACATTATAATACGGAACCACCTATCTTTTCTCATCCTTTAATAAGGCAGTACCTCAGAGGGGCCAAAAACATTAGGCCTCCAAGGAGAGCACCAATTCCGGCCTGGGACCTCAATTATGTTTTGGAAAAACTCACACTGCCTCCTTTCGAGCCAGCATCAACAGCGGATATTAAATTCTTATCCTGGAAAATAGCTCTGCTCCTAGCTATAACCTCTGCAAGGTGAGTCTCGCAGTTACAAGCACTCATGGCTGTGGAACCTTTCATCATTTTTCATCCAGACAGGGTTTCTCTGAGGATAAACCCTACATTTATCCCTAAGGTGGTGTCCAGTGTGGCCCTAAATCCAACCATTCACTTGCCTATCTTTTGTCCAAATCCACAGAACAAGGGTGAGAAAATTCTGCATTCTTTGGACATACACAGGCAGTTACGCTTCTACTTGGACAGAACTAAAGCTTTCCGAAAGACTGAGCAACTTTTAGTGTCATATGCTGCAGGATCACAAGGAAAGGCTATCTCAAAACAGACTGTTTGTTTCTAAATGGATAGGCCAGTGCATCCGTTTCTGCTATTCTCAACATGGCAAATCAGTGCCCAAGGGCATTAGGCCTCATTCCACCAGAGCAGAAGCCACTTCAGCAGCCTTCCTCAGAGGACTACCAACCAAAGAAATCTTAGAGGCTGCAACTTGGAGTTCAGTGCACACTTTTACAAAGCGCTACCACTTGCCTCTCTACTCAAAGTCCAGAGCAGGCTTCGCCACTGCAGTTCTGCAGGGCCTCATAGCCTCTCCTAATCCTATTTAGCCCAGCCAGCCATCCTCAGCTTTGGGATTCAACCCAAGAGTAATGACTGCAACAGTGAAACATGATGAACATAGTACAGTTATGTACCTACCATAAATGTAGATGTTCGGGTGCATTCACTGTTGCAGTCCAGGTTACCCATCCCCCTTCTCTTTGCTGGGACTTATCTGCACTTCTCTATCCTATACAACCTTTTTGGTGTATTTGCTTGTAGATGAAGGAAATGTTATTTTTGTGCATGCATTTCTTATTGCTATATTTTTCAGCCTACCTATTTGGGGCACCTGACATCTGGGGCTAGAAAAACTGAAGAAAATGGCGTCGGCTGCATCTTTTATACCTCTGGCGCACTGACGTCAGGGAAGAGGCGACAGCAACCAACGCCGGACCTAGACTTTGGAATTCTGGCCAACTGCGGGTCGCCTGCCAGCAGGATAACCCAAGAGTAATGACTGCAACAGTGAATACACTCGAACATCTACATTTATGGTAGGTGCACAACTGTACCTTCCAGGGCATTTGCATTGACAAAGTCCGAGTACCTCTAAGTCTGTATGTTGGAGGTCTTGTATGTTCCCCAGCTAATGGTGGGATAGTTAAAATCACCCATGAGTAAGGTATTGATCTGCATGGTGAATGACTTCAGGATATTTTTCCTGGTTCATGTTAGGAGACTTGTAGCCAATGATGATGTGGTAGATTTTGCCTTTGGTTATTTGGACATAGATTATCTTGAGAGAGTTTTACTGTTTGATTAGTCTTGAGGTGTACTTATCCTTTATGAAGATGGCTTCACCTCCTCCTTTGGTTGTTTCTTGCTCAGTTGGTGGTCTGAACGTATGGAGGGCATTGTGGCCTTGCACGGCTGGGGTGCTTTCTGCGGCCTTGAACCATGTCTCAGCGTCTGTGTAGACCTCAGTATTTTCCAAGGTGAGGAGTGCTTCTAGGGAGTGCAATTTCTTGTTTAAACTCCTAGCATTGAGTAGTAGTACCTTGACCTTATCAAGAGAAGATTTTGTTATGTTGGGAGATTGGTTACTTTGACACTGCCTAAAAAATGCACTATAGTTGTGGCTAAAGCCTTTGCCAGTATCCAAATGCCTGGAGTAGACATGTGCAGACCATCTCTGGCAAAAGTGTGGCCTGTTGATTGTGTTCTTCTAGGCTGACAAATATTGGATCCCCTTGGACTGATGCCAAAAGTTATGCTAATTCTTAGCCAATCATTTTTTGTGTGTATTATGGCATCATCCTTGGTGAAGATAGAAAGCTGCCAAGGCTATGCTTATACCTTCCTGTGACACACAATCTGAGAGCTCAATCGTGTTTCTCTCTCTCTCTCCATATAGTCCAGGGAGGTATGTCTCAAGTCATTCACACATGGGCTATGACAGAGTCATACTGGTACTTGAAGATGAGTGACTTGAGTGCTTGTGTGATCTTGACGGATCCTGCTACCTGACAGGCAGCTAACCATAACCTTTTTTCCTGCCTGGTGAGGCGGGCATCCATGTTTTGCAACATGGCGTCTCCTATGACAGTATGTAAGGATTTGTGGTATTTTGCCTTATGGTCTTTTTGTTGAGACACTGGTGTTATTATGTGTTGTGGTAGTTGGTTTGCTTTGCTGTGTGTATATGTGGTTTTTGAAGGCAGCATTTTGGAGTTCTGAGTTTTTGGCAAGTCACAGAATACCTCTTCATAGGTAGGTACTAGGCTATTGGCCCTAGGGCCTGTATAAGCCTATCCAAAAAGGTATCCTGGCTTTTGCCACCCAAGAAAATTATTTTCCTGTGCCCCTGTCGAGCAGAGCCCCAGAGGTGATCCCTGGGGTGAATTTTCTATTTCCCATCCAATTATCAAGATTTTTTTGAAGAGTGCTAATGAGGAGCTTTGTTTGATATAGATAGGTAGTTTGTTCTAGAGTATGGGAAGCCTCTGAGACAGGAATCTATCCCTCCAGCATGTTCTGTTTATTGTAGTGACAAGGTTTAGGTCCCTAGAGCATGTAGCTCGGAGGGATTGGGATTTCTTTAAGTGGACCATGTCTAACAGCTCTGGGTTTGACATAGCTTTGTATGTTAGGCAGAGATCACCTCTGAATAGGCGATATGCGATGGAGTAAAGCTGGAGTTTTTTGAGAGTGTCTGCATAGGGCACCTGTTTGAGGCCAGTAATCCTCTTTGTGAGGTATTTCTGTGGCCTTTCCAGTTGTTATAGATGTCTTGTGATGTCTTGTGAAGTACATACCAAAAGAGGCATTGTACTCTATAATGGGTCCAATGAGTGACGAGTAGAAGGAAACAATTACCTCTTTTTTCCTGGATGAGAAACCTTTTGTGATGAGGTGTGCCACGTAGAAGGATTTCCTGACTACTGTGGTGGTGTGATTATCAAATGAAACTACTTGTCCACCTATGTCCCAAGGTCTCATCACACTTTTGGTGTTAAGTAGATTACCACCTATGTGGTAGCTCAAAGGTACAGAGTTTTTACCAAATGTGATGACAATGCACTTTTTGGCATTGAGCTTGAGGCCATGGCTTTGATACCAGGCATCTGTCTCAGTGAGGCCCTTTTGTAGGATGTTCACATCGTTAGGAGTTTCGATTATGGCTCCTAGTTTGCAGTCATCTGCGAACTTCGTTAGCCAAAGACCTTTTGTGTTAGCCTGTACTTCAGAAAAGTAGATACCAAACAGGAGAGGACCCAGGACTGAACCCTGTGGTACTCCACTTGTCACTGTTCTGAAATCGAATTTGGAGTCTGCTAATTTCACAGTGTGGGTTCTGTTAGTGAGCCAGTTGGCAAGCCATCTTGTGACATAGGGATTTTATGCCTAGTTTAGTGAGTTTATGTATAATTCCAGAGTGGGGGATGGTGTCAGAAGCCTTGGTGAGATCTAGATAGGCTGTGTGAACCACCATACCCTCGTCTATGGCTTTGATGACTGCTTCAAAGAAGTCTTATCAGGTTTAGGAGACATGATCTGCCTTTTACAAACCCAAACCGGGTGGGGTCCAGAGTTTGGAGACTACCACTTTTTTTTTTCTTTGTGTATTTGATCCATGATGATACGTTCCATGGCCTTGCACACCAGGCTTGTTAGGCTAATGGGATGGTAGTTCCCAGGGTCCGTGGAGGCTCCCTCTTTGTGGAGTGGGATATCAGTCGCTGTGCGCCATTCAGTGGGCAAAAAGCCTGAGGTGAGTTTGATTGAACATGGTGCTTAGGTTGGGTGCCAGTTCATTCTGCAGTTCGTGTAGAACACAGCCTGCGGCGATGTCAGGTCCTATGGATGCTGTGTTCTTGGCTTTGGAGAGTGTGTTTTTTTTACCTGTGCAACCATGATTACAGGACCTTTTCATTCTTCCGGTATAGAGATGGGCCCTTTAGGGGGCGAGTGGGGGGTAAAGTTAGCACTGAACCTGTCTGCCAGGATGTTGGCAGTATCAATTGGTTCTGTATATTTAGTACCAGTCTGCTGTAACTCAGAGCAGATCTGAGTGTTGCCATTGAGATTCGTGACATAGCTATAGAGTGCTTTGTGGTTGTCTTTAGAATCAGTGGCGATTTTGTTTTCGTAACTAGCTTTGGAGGATTTTATGAGGGATCTCAGCTTCTTACTGAGGCTGACCAGGGAGTTCCTCCAACCATGGGATTTTACTCTCTCTTCTTTTTTTTTTGCAACAGTTTCTTCTGTTGTAGAGTTTGTTTATGGCAGGGGACCACCAGATTGGCTTCCTTTTTTTTAGATGATAGCATCTTGGTTCTGTTAGGGATAGCACGATCCATGCACTCATGAAAGTGCTTATAAAGTGTATTTGTGTAGGATTCAGTGGTCGTACCTCTATTAGTCTGTCTGCATGTGTGTCATGAAGTTTGCCACTTCTGTCTTAAGCGTGAAGTTGGCTTTGGAGAAATTTTTTATGGTGGTTTCCCTAATGGAGGGTGGGGGTGGGATGTGGATATCTAGGGTGATTAGCTTGTGGTAGGATCTGACCAACGAGGAATTGACCTCTGGTGTGGAATGCCGGTCGCCCATGTTGGTAATGACCAGTTCTAGGATATTGCTGCCCCTGGTGGGGGTATGGATAAGTTGATCCAAGGCAATGGAATTTATGAATTCCAGAAAACGTTGAGCAAATGAGTTGGTACATGAGTAGTTTTCCCAGTTAATGGTGGGATAGTTGAAATCGCCCATTATTACGGTTTTGGATTGTACTCCAATATTTTCCAGTGTATCAAGAAATGAGGAGTGGGAATCTTGAGGCATGGTGGGGGATCTTGAGGCATGGTGGGGGATCTGTAGCAAGTTGCAATTTGGATTGCAGTCTTGCCCAGAGTTAGTTACTCTTGGATATTCTCAGATGCATTATATGAAGCAACTAGCCTGGAGGTGTGGATATCCTTAATGAATATGGATTCTCCTCCACCTTTATTGTTTTGGTCCAGGTTAGGTGGCCGAAAGGTGTCATATGAGTTATAGCCTGGTAATGCAGGTGTGCTCTCTGGAGCCTTGAACCAGGTCTCTGTCACTGCACAGATGTCTATGTTCTCCATTTTAAGGAGTGCCTCAAGTGAATGCATTTTGACGTTTAGACTTCTAGTATTTAGTAGCATTACCCTCAAATTTTGCTTGCTTGTACCTGTTAAGGTGGTGAATTTGTCATTTGAACCTTGCCTAAAAAAGGCACTATAGGGGTGGCAAGAGCCTTAGTCAGTATCCGGAATCCCAAGGGTGAAAGGTGCAGGCCATCTCTGGCAAAGCATTGTGGTCTGTCAATCATGTCATCCCAGGCAGACAGATACTGGATCCCCTTAGAATGACACCAGAAGCTTAGCCAATTGTTGAAGTCAATTATTTTGTCCTTGTACAGCCACTGGGGATGCACAAGCCAGTGCATTTCTTTGTGCCGGTCCCAAGCCCGGATAAATGGGGAGGGTTGCATCAGGAAGGGCATCCAGCGTAAAATTTTGCCAAACCATACATGCAGACAACAGTACAGAAATACATACCGGATCAGCCGAGGCCCGGGTTAACAACGACCGCCACCAGTACTGTTGGCCAACAGGGTGCTGGCGGAAATTGGGCTACTGTTGGCCGAAGGAGGAGAAGAGAGGGAAGGCATGCCTGAAGACAGGTAAAGGCTAGGACTGTGATAGTGAGGGTCGGAACTTTGAAAGTTGGCAGTATGACTGGTATAGGGAGAGGGCTAGCTGATATGATGGACCGAAGGAAGGTTGGTATAGTGTGTGTGCAAGAGACCAGGTGGAAGGGGAACAAGGCAAGATGTATCGGAGGCAGTTTCAAATTGTTTTATCATGGTGTGGATGGGAGGAGAAATGGCGTAGGCATTATCCTGAAGGAACAGTATGCTAAGAGTGTTTTGGAGGTGAAAAGCGTGCCGGATAGAGTGATGTTTATGAAGCTGGAAATTGATGGTGTAATGATGAATGTTAGTGCATATGCTCCACAAGTTGGGTGTGCGATGGATCGGAGGCAGTTTCAAATTGTTTTATCATGGTATGGATGGGAGGAGAAATGGCGTAGGCATTATCCTGAAGGAACAGTATGCTAAGAGTGTTTTGGAGGTGAAAAGCGTGCCGGATAGAGTGATGTTTATGAAGCTGGAAATTGATGGTGTAATGATGAATGTTAGTGCATATGCTCCACAAGTTGGGTGTGCAATGGATGAGAGAGAAAAATTTTGGAGTGAGTTGGATGAAGTGGTGATGACTGTACCCAAGGGTGAGAGAGTGGTGATTGGAGCAGATTTCAGTAGGCATGTTGGTGAAGGGAACAGAGGGGATGAGGAAGTGATGGGTAGGTATGGTGTTAAGCAAAGGAATGCAGAAGGTCAGATGGTAGTGGATTTTGCGAAAAGGATGGACATGGCTGTGATGAATATGTATTTTAACAAGAGGGAGGAGGAGGATAGAGTGACATACAAGAGTGGAGAAAGATGCACACAGGTGGATTATATCTTATATAGAAGGGCCAGTCTGAAGGAGACTGTACAGTGGTGGCAGGGGAAAATGTAGTTAGGCAGCATAGGATGGTGGTTTGTAGGATGACATTGGTGATCAAGAAGAGGAGATAAGTGTGAGGGCAGCACCAGGGATCAAATGGTGGAAACTGAAAAAGGGTAGTTGTGAGGTGATGTTCAGGGAAGAGTTAAGACATGCACTGGGTGGCAGTGAAGAGTTATCTAATAGCTGGGTAACTACAGCAGAGCTAGTAAGAGAGATGGCTAGAAAGGTGCTTGATGTGACATCTGGAAAGAGGAAGAAGGACAAGGAGACCTGGTGGTGGAATGAAGTACAGGAGAGTATACAGAGAAATAGGTTGACGAAGAAGTGGGATTGTCAGAGATGAAAGTAGACGAGGATAAGGAAATGAGGTGCATGGCAAAGAGAGAGGTGGCGAAGGCTTAAGGATAAGGCGTATGAAGAGTTGTATAAAAGGTTGGATACTAAGGAGGGAGATAAGGACCTGTACCGATTGGCTAGACAGAGGGACCGAGCTAGTAAAGATGTGCAGCAGGTAAGGGTGATAAAGGATAATGAGGGAAATGTACTCACAAGCAAGGAGAGTGTGTTGAGCAAATGGAAAGAGTACTTTGAGGGGTTGATGAATAAAGAGAATGTGAGGGAGAAAAGGTTGGATGATGTGCGGATAGTAAATCATGAAGTGCAGTGGATTAGCAAGGAGGAAGTAAGGATATCTATGAAGAGGATGAAGAACGGAAAGGCTGTTGGTCCAGATGACATTCCTGTGGAAGCATGGAGGTGATGTTCTTCGTCTTCCATTGCTGCAGTCCTTACTAGTGGGTATAGTCCGCATCCAGTCGGCCCGAATACCAGAGTATAAGGCTGACGTCGGTCAGGGCGCATTAGTCTGACGTCAGTACGTCAGGGTACTAATGCGCATGACCGGCGTCATATCCTCAGTCTTTTTTGCCGCGTGGTCCGATGCAGAAGCAGTTTTGCGAGTGCAGGTTGGCGTTCTGAAATCTTTCCGAAACCGGAGTTTCAGACCGAAACAGAGTTGGCTAAGTACCCCGTTGGGGAACATTTTGTTTTTCTTGCCTCAGCATTTTACCGGATGTCAGAAAAAGTGAATAACTGTATTTCTTGTGGGAAACAGATACCTCATAGGGATTACCATACCTTGTGTATACCTTGTTTAGGGCCTGAGCACGACGTTGTTGGTTGCCGCTCTTGTGCTAGGTTTAACAAACGCACTATTAAAAGGAGGTTAGACTGTGCCAGGTTAGTGTTTGGGAAGCGTTGCAATTATAAAATGCCGCCGGATGCTCCGCGCGCTTGGCCCAAGAAGCGCAAGGACAAAACAGCGAAGCCTAGGGTTGATGAACCGGCAGTCCCGGACGCCAGTTCTTTAGGTGGCTCAGTGGAGCCAGAGGTTTTGCCAGGAGTTTCCATAGAGTCCCAGGCAGAAACTTTACTGTTACAGGATGTGCCCTCTCAGGAGGTAGGCCAGGCTGAGGGGGCTTCTCAGGTGACTGTTCTTCCCTCTCTTCCCAAGGTAGTTAGAGCCTCTCCTTCTGTTGCCAAAACTTCTTTGAGAGGTAGGCCTAGTTTAGCTTCAGTGGGGGCTTCTCCTAGCATTTCAGGTTCTGTACCTAAGAAACATATGCTTAAAATGGCAGAAGATTTGATTACTATGATTAGAGGTTCTATGCCCCCGCCTGATAAGAGGCCTAGGGTGGAACCAGACTTTGATAGTTTTGAACAGTGTTTAGAGGCTTCAGGGTCTTCTGCGGAAGACTTGCAGGAGTATCCTACTTATTCTGATTCTGATGTGGATGATTCCACTCCTACAGCTACTCCTCCTGAGGATTTCTCATTTTCAGAAACTCTGCATTCCATGAGGGAGCACTTTAAATGGGAAGGCCAGGATTACTCTGATTCCAGGAAAAGGCTTAGGGAATTCTTGTTTTACCCCAGCATAGGCCCTTGGCTATTCCTCCTGTGTTGAATGTGGTGGAAGATGTTTTTGCAGAGGCTTCCTGAACCCTGACTCTTTGCCTCCTGCTCCTGTTAAGCCTGATAGGTATTATAGGGTGCCCAAGCTCATAAGTATTTGTTTAAGAGTCCTAGGGCGACCCAGAAACTATTTCTCAAGGCCCTAAAGGTGTTAAAGCTTCTGTGGTTAAAAATCCTGTTCCCACTGATAAAGAGGCAAGGGCTTTGGATAGGTGGGGAAAGAAAGTGTATACTTCTTCCACTCTAGCCATGAGGGCATTGAATTGTCAGTTTCACATGCTAAAATATCAGAATTACCTCCTTTCACAATTAAAATCTAAGGTGGATGCTTTGGCAGGAGGTATTGAGTGTAAAGAGTTGCTGGATTTGGTTCATGTGTCTGAACAAGTGGGTAAGCATTCTTTGCAATGTGGTTTTGATGCTGTACAGGCCTCCTCGAGGGTGGCCTCTACTAGTTCTGTTCTTCGCAGGCATGCCTGGTTGAAGGATCAGAATTTAGCTGAGCTTGTTAAGACAAGGATTTTGGATGCTCCTTTACAGTCTGATGTGTTGTTTGGATCGCCTGTGGAAGCAGTTTTAAAGAAAATGGAGGACAAAGCTAAGTCTATGCAAACTGTTAAAGATTTTTTGCAGGTGCAGCCACCGAAGTTTAGTAGAAATTGGCCTGCTAAGGGGTGGACATATCCTGCTTATGATTCCCAGTCTAGGGGTAGGTCTAGACGTGGTAGGGGCAGGGCTCAAGGTTCTTTTAGGCCTAGAACAGGGAGTTCCCCTGCCCAGACTTCTGGTGAGGGCAGGGGTCAGTCCTTTCGTAAACAGACCCAATGACCTGTCTTTTCCGCTGCCAGTAGATTCTCGTCTGGCAGCTCCTTTGGGAGGAAGACTGTCTCTTTTCAAAGAAAATTGGGATTTAATTACTCAAGACAAATGGGTGTTGGATGTCATTCACCACAGTTACAGATTTTATTTCCATACAATGCCCCCTTTCAAAGGCATGCCAGACGTTCCTCCTCCACAAAGAAAAGAGGCTCACAAGCAAGTTTCTCAATTACTCCAGATAGGGGCCATTCAGCCAGTCCCTGTATCAGAAAGGGGCCTAGGATTTTATTCTCGCCTGTTCCTAGTACCAAAGAAAGGGAACACGTGGAGACCAATTTTGGATTTATCTCTCCTCAACACTTATCTGGACATTCCCAAGTTCAAGATGTTGACGTTACAACAGCTTTTACCTCTGCTGGGCAAAGATCACTGGATGGTAACTCTAGATCTCAAGGAAGCTTACCTTCATGTGCCTATAAGGCTAAGTTGCAGGAAGTATCTGCGGTTTCGAGCTGGAAATTCTCATTATCAGTTCTCTGCATTGCCCTTTGGCTTATCTACTGCCCAGAATATTCACAAAGGTTCTGGCTCCAGTGATTGCTTACTTCAGGCTTCAAGGAATTCAAATCTATCCTTACTTGGACGACTGCCTGCTTCTGGCTCAAGAAAAGGAAGACCTTGTACAGCATCTGGAACATGTTATAGCAGTGCTAAGATGCCTAGGGTATTCTGTGAACGAAATAAAGTCCAGTCTAGTACCCTCTCAAGACATGTGCTTTCTGGGTGTGAGACTGAATACAGCAGCCCAGATGGCCTTTTTAACCCCGGACAAACAACAGAGTCTATCCCTTTACTTCCATCAATTATCTCATCAGTCCGTGCTGACTGCAAAGACAGTCCTTCAAGCATTAGGGTTCATGGCATCTTGTATTCTGGTGCTTCCCAATGCCAAACTGCATATGAGGAAGCTACAATGGTATCTCAAAAATGTATGGACACAGCACTGCCAGGATTTGGACACTGTCATTCAAATAATACCTTGCCTTCAAAAAGAATTTTTGTGGTGGGCTCAGGAATGTCACCTAAACAAGGGACTCTCTGTGACCCGCCAGAGGCGAGTCAGATTTTAACGACAGATGCCTCGGACATTGCTTGGGGAGCTCATCTAAATGGACAGTGGATACAAGACAAGTGGCCTGCCAGACTACTGCATCTACATATCAACATGAAGGAGATGTTAGCAGTCCAATTTGCATTAATGGCTTTCAAGGAGTTACTTCTTCCAGGGCAGGTGTTGATTCTAACAGACAACACAACTGTCATGTGGTACATCAACAAGCAAGGGGGAACACATTCTTGTCCTCTATGCAGGCAAGCAATGATTTTATGGGAGACTGCGCTAAGC
The DNA here is from genome assembly GCF_019279795.1 of Protopterus annectens. Classification (NCBI taxonomy): domain Eukaryota; kingdom Metazoa; phylum Chordata; order Ceratodontiformes; family Protopteridae; genus Protopterus; species Protopterus annectens. The sequence goes on along the minus strand of NC_056740.1, from coordinate 73,238,731 downwards.
TTGCAACTAACTCTTCAGGCAAGGTTTCTGCCAGGAGCACAGAACTCCTTAGCAGATGTGTTAAGCAGACAAATCATGGATCCCCACGAGTGGAAACTGGATCTTCATGTATTTCAACAATTGACAGTGTCTTGGGGAACTCCAGACATAGATCTGTTCGCTTCTCCACTAAACCACCAGCTGCCACAGTATTGCACAAAGGGGTTTCATCACACAGCTTGGAAAGTGGATGCTCTGTCTTTCAGTTGGAAGAACCTTCATGTGTATGCCTTTCCTCCTCTACCTCTTCTTCCAAAGGTACTATTAAAGGTCAGACAAGACAGGCCAAGGATGATTTTGATAGCTCCAGATTGGCCTCGGCAACACTGGTACCCACTCCTCCGAGTCTGGTAAGGAAGCCTCCATGGCCTTTGCCTCTGATTCCTCATCTGTTATCTCAGCAGGATGGTCATCTGCTCAATGTCAAGCTTCACTCTCTTCATCTAACAGCCTGGCATATTCTGTATTGAAGCACAGCAGGTCTCAACTTCCTCAACAAGTTTTAAATGTACTTATGGAAGCTAGAAGACCTAGTACAAGGAAAGTGTACGCAGAAAAATGGAAGAGATTTTTATTTTGGAGTACAGCAAAGAATTTGCAGGTTTCTGAGCCTAATTTGAGTGCGGCTCTTCAATACCTTACTGAGTTATTGGACAAAGGTTTGTCCTTCTCTTCTATTAAAATTCATGCTGCAGCAATTTCGCTCACTATGATTGTGACCCACCATTGTTTTCGATCCTTTGTTCAAGCAGTTTCTTGAGGGGCAAAAATATAAGGCCCCCATGAGCTCCTACTCCTGCTTGGGATCTCAATTTTGTGTTGGAAAAACTTACTCTACAACCTTTTGAGCCTGCGGCTACTGCTGAATTGAAATACTTGTCATGGAAGACTGCTTTTCTGTTGGCTATTACTTCTGCAAGAAGGGTGTCTGAGTTGCAGGCCCTTATGGCAGTAGAGCCATTTTTGATTTTCCATAAGGATAGGGTATCATTACATACTAATCCTTCCTTTATGCCTAAGGTGGTTTCTAATGTGGCTTTAAACCAAACTTTTCATTTGCCTAATTTTATGCAGACCCCAAAATAAAGGGAAATGATTTTGCACACTTTAGATGTACACAGGCAATTGCGTTATTATTTAAGCAGGACTAAGGATTTTAGGCAGTCTCAGCAGTTGTTTGTTTCTTTTGCTTTGAGTTCACAGGGCAAGCCTGTGTCAAAACAAACTATTTCTAGGTGGATTGGCTTTTTGCATTGCATTTTGTTATTCCCATCATGGCAAGGAGATTCCAGCTGGGATTAGACCTCATTCCACTAGGGCTACTGCCACTTCAACAGCATTTCTAAGGGGGGTGGCAACTAAGGATATTTTGGAAGCAGCTACTTGGAGTTCAGTGCATACTTTCTCTAAGCATTATCACCTTCCTATCTACTCTAAGTCTAGGGCTGGTTTTGCCACAGCTGTTTTGCAAGGCATGTTGTCAGCTCCTCCTTCTTTATGATTTGCCAGCCTCCCTTACCTCTGCTTTGGGATTCTACCCACTAGTAAGGACTGCAGCAATGGAAGACGAAGAACATAGTACAGTTTTGTACCTACCATAAATGTAGATGTTCGTGGATTCCATTGCTGCAGTCCAATTTACCCTCCCTCCTTCCCCTCTGTGTTTAGGGGTGGTTGTGTAGGTGAGTTTACATGCTTATATTTTTGTACATGTTTTTGGTGCAGGTATTTTGGGCCTTGTCTTTTTAGGGTCTTCTGACATCTGGGGCAAGAAAAGACTGAGGATATGACGCCGGTCATGCGCATTAGTACCCTGACGTACTGACGTCAGACTAATGCGCCCTGACCGACGTCAGCCTTATACTCTGGTATTCGGGCCGACTGGATGCGGACTATACCCACTAGTAAGGACTGCAGCAATGGAATCCTCGAACATCTACATTTATGGTAGGTACAAAACTGTACTTTTAGGTGAAATGGCAGTGGAGTTTTTAACTAGATTGTTTAATGAAATCTTGGAAAGTGAGAGGATGCCTGAGTAATGGAAAAAAAGTGTTTTGGTACAGAGTTTTAAGAATAAGGGTGATGTGCAGAGGTGTATTAACTACAGAAGGATTAAACTGATCATTCACAGCATGAAGTTATGGGAAAGAGTAGTGGAAGCTAGGTTAAGAAGAGAGGTGATGATTAGTGATCAGCAGTATGGTTTCATACCAGGAAAGAGCACTACAGATGCGATGTTTGCTGTGAGAGTGTTGATGAAGTACAGAGAAGGTCAGAAGTAGTTGCATTGTGTCTTTGTGGATTTGGAGAAAGCATATGACAGGGTGCGTAGAGAGGAGTTGTGGGTATTGTATGAGGAAGTTGGGAGTGTCAGAGAAGTATGTAAGAGTGGTACAGGATATGTACAAGGGTAGTGTGACAGCGGTGAGGTCTGCGGTGGGAGTGACGGATGTGTTTAAGGTGGAGGTGGGATTACATCAAGAATCCGCTCTGACCCCTTTCTTATTTGCAATGGTGATGGACAGGTTGACAGACGAGATCAGACAGGAGTCCCCGTGGACTATGATGTTTGCAGATGACATTGTGATCTGTAGTGAGAGTAGGGAACAGGTGGAGGAGACCTTGCAGAGGTGGAGATATGCTCTAGAGAGAAGAGGAATGAAGGTCAGCAGGACTAAGAGTATATGTGTATGAATGAGAGGGAGGATAGAGGAATGGTGAGGATGCAGGGAGTAGAGGTGGGAAAGGTGGATGAGTTTATGTACTTGGGATCAATAGTTTAGAGTAATGGTGAGTGTGGAAGAGAGGTGAAGAAGAGAGTACAGGCAGGATGGAGTGGGTGGAGAAGTGTGTCAGGAGTGATTTGTGATAGACGAGTACCAGTAAGAGTGAAAGGGGGAAGGTCTACAAGAGGGAGTAGTGAGACCAGCTATGTTATATGGGTTGGAGACAGTGGCATTGACAAAAAGGCAGGAGTCCGAGCTTGACGTGGCAGAGTTGAAGATGTTAAGATTTGCACTGGGTGTGACGAGGATAGACAGGATTAGGAATAAGTATATTAGAGGGACAGCCCAGGTTGGAAGGTTTGGAGACAAAGCCAGAGAGGCAAGATTATGTTGGTTTGGACATGTGCTGAGGAGGGATGCAGAGTATATTGGGGAAAAAGATGCTAAGGATGAAGCTGCCAGGTAACCGGAAAAGAGGGAGGCCTAAGATAAGGTTTATGGATGTGGTAAGAGAGGACATGCAGGTGGTTGGTGTGACAGAGCAAGATGCAGAGGACAGGAAGAAATGGACACAGTTGATCAGCTGTGGCAACCCCTAACGGGAGCAGCCGAAAGAAGAAGACAACTGTGGTATCATTCTAGTAGATGGCAGGATGCTACTCAGGCCTAGGGTTATACCTGCCTGGACTACAAGATCAGAGAGCTCCTCCATGTCTGTTTTCATGTAGTCCAGGGAGGTATGCCTCAGGTCATTCACATCAACATGGACAATGACAGAGTCATATTTGTACTTGTTGAGGAGTGACCTGAGTGCATGCATTATGTGTCAGATCCTGGCACCTGACAGGCAGCTGACAGTAACTTTCTCCTTGTTTAGCCTGGGAGTGGAACATCAGTGTGCCTGATTATAGAGTCACCTATGACTAGAGTGTTGGGTACGTTGTTATGCCTTATAGGCTGTGTGTCATTTGGGTTGTGTTGGTGGGGTGCAGGTTGCTTGCATTTCTGCTTTGGAGGTCTCTGTTGCTTGAGCAGATTTTTATTGAGAGCCTCTGTGAATGTAGGTGTGTGTTTCGTGTTTGTTTGTGTTTTGGTAGTGTAGGTTTTGAGGGACTATGTGATGAGTGTGGTGTGTTGCAAGTGTTTACCCTTCTCCTCTTGACTGTCTAGTCCAGTCTTGGTTGAAGAGAGCTTTGCTTCCAGTTTGGCTATATAAGTGCATCTCTCACAGGTTGTAGTGTTGGGGGTGGTAGGAGGAGAGGGTTGTCTGTGTACATGAGGCAATTGCTGCATTGCCCCATGATGGCCAGATTCATCAGACAGGAGAAAACACCAGGAGCTTGACCCTTAGACATGCCCGAATAGGTGCTTTATTTATTAAGTACTAAAAACTATTTTCCTTTAGACAAGTGAGGAAAGTTGAGTGCTGTAGTAATTTGTAGCTTATTTAGTGCTTACAACGAGTTCTGAACAAGTGCTGAGCTCAAAGAAACAGATTTTTTTGCTAAAACTAAAAAAAAAAACTGGCTAGTTCTAAGGGAAAATGTGAAGAGCAGACTTTAAGGTGCCAGGAATAGTTTAACCCTAGCTAAGCGGCGATGCATAACGTATGTATGTATGTGTGTGTGTGTGTGTGTGTGTGTGTGTGTGTGTGTGTGTATATATATATATATATATATATATATATATATATATTTTTTTTTTTTTTAAATAACAGTAGTAAATGAGCAAACTGATTTAAACCAGTTAACCAACAAAAAGCTAAAAACTGAGCCCCGTTCCAGCATTCTTCGATCAGACCAGTTCTAACTGCACACTCCTGCCACTAGGGTGCAGGGGAACCTTCTCCAAAAAAAGATGGTCTGGATTAGTGCTCAAGTTATACAAACAAAGCTAGATTCAGCAGGTCTGAATTTAGTCTGTGGTACAGCAAACAATGCGTACCAATTTCAGAAAGAAAGTTCAAATAAGCAGGCACAATAAGCCTTTAACCAGAAACTCCCAGCTCAGAAGGGCAGAATCTTCCCTCTCCTCCCAGAAGAGTGCAGACCACACCTTCTTAATGTAAAATAACTGGCCCAAAACCCAAGTGTTTAATCCAGAACTAATACACTTTTAGAATAACAGACACTAAGCCTTCAATCAGCAACTCCCAACTTAGAAGGATGTAAGCTAATTGTCCTGCCACAACAGTGCAGACCACAAACCTTCATAATGTAAAGTAACTGGTCTGAAGCCCAAGTGCTTCAACCAAAGGCTTAGAATAACAGTTACAATTTAATCAGGCTACTAACAAGCAGTAATAAATGCAGCAGAATAAATGCAATTAAGTACTTTTAAGAACAAGCAGCAAAAGCAAAATAAAGTAAGAAGAAACACAAAATAGTAAAAGCAGATGAATAAAGTGCAATTTTTTATATAACAATAGAAAACGAGCAAACTGATTTAAACTAATTACCAAATTAACCAGTAAAAATGCTCAAAACTAAGCCCTGTTCCAGCAGTCTTCAATCAGACAAGTTCTAAATGCACACTCCTGCCACTAGGGTGCAGGGGAACCTTCTCCAAAAGGAGATGGCCTGGATTAGTGCTCAAGTTATACAAACAAAACTAGATTCAGGATGCCTGAATCTAGGCTATGCTACAGCAACCAAGGCACTCCAATTTCAGAAAGAAATGTGCCAAATCTTTATTTATTGAGGGAAGTGATGTGTGTGTGCTTACAACCTGTTTGGCATTTGATTTGTCTGTATATGAGTCTGGCTTGCATTTTGATAGTACAAGTACATCTCTCACATATAGTATTTGTTTGTTTTAGGACTAAGTGGTTGTCTGTATACTTGAGAACTGCTACATTGCCTCAAGATGCCGTTGTCCATCAGGTAGGCTACAGAGGTGGTAAGAAACTGCCCATCCATGATATCAAGTTCTTACAGTAGGTTTTATCAGGGAAAGGATTTGGTTAATTAGACTGGACTGTGCAGGTAGCACAGAAATTATAAGTGGGAACTATACTTTTTGTAGTCTAACCATCAGAGCAATGCTGTTCAGCATTGAACTTAGTTGCTCTCAGAGCAGCAGGAGTCTGGGTATGGTTTCAGTGATAAAATTTCCCTAGAATAACTATCTTCAAGGTGTTTGCATCTACACAGGGCACTGCTGTGTGGAGAGCAGCAAGGCTTCTATACAGGCAAAACAGGTTTTAAGCTAACTACCAATCAGGAAAACGCACAGCAAGTCTTTCACCAGCAATCCCCAGCTGAGAAGGTTTAGATCAGCACACGTCTGCCACAGGTGTGCAGGAAAAAAATAGTTAATGTAACAGGTCAGGTTTTGGAGCTCAAGTGTAAGGAGACCACACAATCTAGATACAACAGTCTTGACTGTCTTACAATGTAATAAGTACTTTAAACAGCAGTAGAACAATACTTTTTTGATCTTAAGTGCAGTAAATACAGCAAATATCACAGGAAAATGGTGAAATGCAATCACAATTAACAATAGAAGTGCACACTAGTACTTAATTTTCATCTTTTTAGCAGACAATTGATTTAGCTGTAAGCAGATTTACTGGAACTCTCTGGTGTAGTTGCCAAATGATGAGCACCGCTGAGCATTAACATCAGGAAGGTCTAACACAAACAGATGCTTGGTGCCAAAGCCATGGCTTAAAACCAATTGCCAAGAAATGCATTATAGTAACTTTTGGGAAGTCTGCCACCCTGGGTAACTATGTCATCAATAAAGCAACCCTAAAAGTTGATTCACTACTCTGGGAACTCATGTAGATAGTAACTTAACCTTCAATCAGAAGCAACCCTAAAAGTTGATTCACTACTCTGGGAACTCATGTAGATAGTAACTTAACCTTCAATCAGAATGTGCCCAAGGTAGTACTATACTGTTAAACTTATAAGTAAGGGCATGCCATTTAGGTCCAGAGAGGTCATTGTATCACTATACTCAGCCCTCATCAGTCTTCTAATAGAGTATAATGTCCCCTTTGGTATGTACCTGACTAGACACATGCAGCAACTGCAATATCCAGAAGGGTTCCTTACAAAAAGAATTCAGGGAAGTAAACGCAATGTCCTACACTTATCACTTAGTTTGTATCATACAGACTTCCAAAATTTGTCATATAAGGTATCTCCTGGACCTTTTTTTATGAACCTTTTGCACATCTACTAAACCACCATCATCAGAACTACTAGATCAAAAGACCAAGTATTTCTTTGCAGCACAAGTAAGACATGTCAGAGACAGATATGTTTCTTAGAGAAATTCCTATTCTCTGAACAGACTCCCCATACATGTGAATCAGAGTTCCTTCCTAACCCAGTTTAAGTGCAACTTTGAACAGTGGATGGGTGATCAGAAATACGCTTCTGGTCTGGTAAGTATGTTGTCAGAGGCAGGCAGTAGATCTCCCCTATATAAATCAAATTTATGGGTCACATTTGGGCTGCACAGCTAGGCACATAATGGCTCTAGTGGTTGTTAGCCTAGTATACACCTATGAACCTTGATCAAGGATGACTTTTGCCAGGTCTGTCCTTCTTTGATTGGTAGACAGCAGTCCGGTCTCCAGTCCTTCTACCTTGCCAACTTCTAAGCTTTGAGAATTGCCCATCAGTAATTGAATGTACTGCAACACTGATGTAAGGAAGGACAGTAAGTTATGTAAAAACGTACCGTAACAGTAGAGGGCCTTCTGATCCCTGTTGTAATATTGCATCTCTCCCTCCCTCCACACTAGCTGCTTGTATTTATATTTGGGCACCCTGTGGATCGAGGGTGGAGTGGTGCCTTCTCTCCTTTTGGATGACTTTGCTCTTTTTTTGTTCTGTTTACTCAGGCTTCTTCATGGTCTCCTGGCTTTAGTCTATGGATCATACACATTTACGTTTGCTTATGTACCCATCTGCCCATGGGCTTGGGTCATACACTGGAAGTATGAGTGTATGGAATGATTTTGGCTTTGTTATGCTGGCCATAAGTCAAGTTACCTTAGAATAATACGGGTTTATTAAAATAAGTATAAATACAGTTACATAAAAGACAATTGCGTAATCAAAAAAGCATCATGCAGTATTGTTTTGTATATAAACAGTAAATGATAACATCTTGAAAGCCCCACCTAATCCGCCATTCCTTCAAAAGAGCACACAATGCAACAATAGAACAATGAAAAGGAGCATGCAATTCTTTACGTCTAGCTAACCATAATAAATATAACGTAGATATCAAAACAAAATCTGCCCTTGTCACGAATGGGGTCCAAAACATATTGTAATTCCCATATAGAGAAAACCCCATCAGTATTCAAAAACTGCAACAGTGATCAGCTGGGACATCTGCTGTTTAAGTTCTTTGACATCTGTACTTTCTTTCTTCTTTTCATTGTGGCAAAGGGCAGTTATCACAAGCTTCCCCACAGACTGGGTTTACTCGCACAAGACCTGAGGAGTTTGATATATCCCAGTCTGGAAACTCTTGAACTAACTGCCATGGTGATAGAGTTTTGATACATTTTAGGCTCGTTTTGTAAAGAGGTCATGTAGCAGACACTAGGGCAGCAGTGGTGCAGCTGATAGCATTGTTGCATCACAGGTTTAATTCTCTGCTGCGGTACCTTCTGTGCAGTCTGCATGTTCTCCCTGTGTTCGCTTGCATTTCCTCCAGGTGCTCCATTTTCCTCCCACATTCCAAAGACATGCAGTAGGTGGATTGGACACTCTAAATTGGCCATAGGTGTGAGTGTGTGCTATGGAACAACAACGTCAGCAGGGCAAGCCACCTGGTGGTGTGAACCTTGACTCTAGATTGTCACTGTTGAAGTGACATCCTGACCCCCATGTGCAAAAATCAGAAAAAGGGGCAATGGATGCAGCATGTACTAAAAGAGATGAGAAAACCTGTTAGTAGGAAATTGAGTGCGTGCAAGTGGGAAAGCTGTTCGTTAGTTTCATGGGAAAGATGTTCTTGTTGGTTTCAGTCCAAAAAACAGGACCCTCTTCAGGCCTGGCTGCCTCTGGTTCTTGATCATTTGTGAGATTAACTGTCCAGTGGTCTTTTGTATTCCTCTATCTAGGTACATTTCTGTGCCATTTCAGTTTGTCTACCATTGGATCCCCCACCTTCTACTAATGCTCAAACAGTTTTTAAAAGGGCTGTTACATACTCTGCCGTGTAGGAAGCAGGTAGCTGCTCCTTGTGATCTGACGCTTGTTCTTGAGAAGCTTCCTTTGTCTCCATTTGGACCAGCTCAGGCTGATTTGAAGTTCTTAACTTGAAAGGCTATTTTTGTTCATTGTTCTGGCCTCTACTAGGAGAATATCTGAGTAGCAAGCTCTTATATTGTCAACCCTACCTCATTTTTCACAGGGACAGGATTTCTTTGATAAATCCTACCTTAACGCCTAAAGTGTTCTCATAGTTTTTTTTTTAAGGCAAATTATTAATCTGCCAGACGTATTTCGTGTTCCTTAGACCAAGGGAGGAGGAATATTTCACACTCTTGATTATTCACAGGCAGCTCAGATACTGCCTAGACAAAACTAGATCATTCATGAAAGCTGATCAGCTATTTGTTTCCTATTAAGGTCAGAGGACAGGACCAACAGTGTCAAAACAGGCCATTTCCAGGTGGTTATACTTGTCATAATAAGTTACTTCCAGGCAGGGTTATAACCCACTCCATAATGTCTTGGGTTCTTCAGTGGCTTTTTGGAAAGGGGTACACACTAGATGTATTCTTGAGGTGGCAATGTGGTCATATGTGCATGCTTTTACACTACAAGCTGGATTCCTTTTCCAGGTCCAGAACAGGCTTTGCTAGGACCATTTTCCAGGGACTCCTTTATTGGGCTTCTCCACTTTTCTTTTGCTCCCTAAGTTAGGGTATTCTACCCACACAGCTTAAGCTACTGAAACAGTGATATGTCTGAACATAGTTCAGCTGTATGAGTAAACTTACCATAACAGTAGATGTTCTAATAGATCACTGTTGCAGTAGCCACCCCTCGCTTGAGCCCCCTTTTCCATTTTCTTGCTTGTGTTCATCTGATGTTGCCAGGGTGTGGACTGACCCACCCTTTTTATATATGTAGTTACCATTTGGTGCGTTTCCTAGCAGAGGGCTGTTGCCTTCCTCATGGCCGCACTAAAAAAAAAAACCTTTTGCACACAAAATGTACTTTTACAGAGCTCTGGTCAATCTCCTGACAGTTGAAGTGGTAGGAAGGACCTATCTAGCTTATGCTAACTGCAACAGTAATATATTAAAACATCTACAGTTATGTTAAATTTATTTACACAGCTGTTTTTTTTTTATTTCCTTAAAGCTATTTTTGCATGGGGCAAGCCCCCCTGTTTACTCCCCACTCTGTGTGTGTGTGTGTGTGTGTGTGGGGGCTGCACTCGTAAGGACCTGCTACTAACACCGAGATCAGCATACCTGGGAGAAAAGGTAGACATGGTTTTCTTGAACTGGAGTTTCACTGTTCTTGAACTTGTACTTGTACTTATGAATCTTGAAATTTAAAACTTTTACCCAGCAACAGACTTTTTTTTTTTTTTTTGCTTCTCTGAGCAAGAAATACCTTCAAATATAGTGCTGCAGAGCAACAGACGAGACCTTTAGCTGTAGTTGGCTTTCTTCAGTTTGGAAAGCATCTGTCTGTCTGCTTTGCCCTACAATCATCCACCCCCCCAAGGTGATCAGAGTAAGCAAGGGAGAAGTTAAAGATGATTTTGTTGATGCCCTCATGACTGAGGCAGCACTGTTTCTCCCTCCTAATGGAGATTACAAGAGAGAAATCATGCACTCTGTCTCTACATGTGAACCTCCTGATTCATCGCAAGAGGTCTGTGGTACACACAAACCTGGGAACTCTCAAATTGACAACTTGGATGATATGACCTTGTTAATCCTTAAACAGCTTGGGGGGCAGTAGGCTCTTATAAAGCTCACAGCCAGGGAGACCATTGAGAACGGTTAGGTCTGATTGCTCATGTTAGGACAGTTGGAATCCTGGCAGTCAATACCACAGTCATGTGGCACATAAGTAGGGGGTACCCAGTCCCTACCATCTGTGCAGGCTTATAGTGGAACTGTGCCAGCTAGCTAAAGAACTGCATTTATCACCGATAGCCTCTTACATCCCTGGGAAGAAGAACTTTCTTGCAGACAACTTGAGCAGATGTCTTCTAGACCCAAACAAATGGATGTTGAAAAAAGAGATCTTTCTCAATGGGGTCCACCTATGGGGTATACATGTAGTAGTCCATTTTTCATCTACCTCGAACTGAAAACCGAGGAAATTCTTCTCCAGGACCCTTCTTTCTCTTGGATAGGACTCTTTCTATATTCATTCCTTTTATTGCCCCTCATCCTCATGGTATTTCAAAAGATCAGGGAAGATGAGCCAAAGATGATTTTTGACTGTACCACACTAGCCCAGCTTTCACGCAGTGGGAAGAAGACCACATCCTTGCCAATGTCTGTGGACCTCACTCCAATGAAAGTTTGTCCTTCACCCTAATCTCAAAACTCTGAACCTTACATGTTGGATAATTTGTCCTCTGTTGATACTAGACTTAAATTTATTGAGGATGTGACATCTCGTCTCAAGTAAGCCAGAAAAGCAAGTACCAAGAAGTCATATGTTGCTCAGTGGAAAAGGTTTTCTGTATAGTGCCAGTCTAAAGGATTTCTATTCAAGGGTTTCTTTGCCACAGGTCCTTGAGTACCAGTCTGCACTTATAAAAAAATGTCTTATCCTATGCTTCCAACTTATCTGCTTTCTTTTGAGCTTAACACCTTTGCACCCGTAAAAACTCACCTAGCAAAACACTCGAGTTGCAAGCACTAATGTGCATTGAGCACTTCCTAATCTTCCATAAAGACAAAGTCACTCTAATGACTTCTTCTACCTTTATGCTCAGTGTTGTAGCAGAGCTTACTCTTAACCAGGCCATTCACCTCCTATTCTTCCCAAACCTCTCAAACAAGGGAAAGAGAATTGTGTATTTATTGGATGTTCACAGGCAGCTGAGATTCTAGCTACCAACTTCTGGTATCTTTTGGTGAGGGCGAGGAAGACAAGCCTGTAGGTAAACAGACCATATCAAAGTGGATAGCCAGCTGCATTGCCTTTTGATATTACCATCATGGCAAACAAATTCCTGTCGCCATAAAGGCACATTCTACCAGAGGAAAAGTGGCAAACACAGCTTTCCTGAAAGGGAGCACTACTCAATCTTTTCTGGAAACAAACATTTTGTCATTTGTTCATACATTGACCATCTCCAGAGCCAGAGCTGGCTTTGCCTCTTCCATTCTGTAGAGCTTTATCTCCCTGACCCTGAATTCTTGATATTCAAACATTCATGATTAGCTTTGGGAGTCTTCACATAATTCTGTACTGCAGTAGTCACTGTGATGAACATAATACAGTTGTGCTAGAAAGTTACCATAATTGTAGATGTTTGAGTAGATTGCTGTTGCAGTACCCTTTCCCTCCCACCCACCGCCCCTCTCTTACTGCCTGGGGTTAGGGTGGATACTATGCCTTAACAACCCCCCCCCCCATGCTTCCCCATTATTGTTAGTCAGAATCCTTAGTATGTTTTGTTATGTATGCCTAGGACACACAGATGGACCCTTGGTCCCTGTGACAAGAAAGACCTGATTAGGTTGCCGGCTGTTGACTCCTTTATACTACTGATGGACAGAGGAGGTGTCTGCTGGCTAGGGGATGGTGAAATTCTGTGGTGTTTAGGTTGACTGCAGACTCCTGCAGGGAGGAAATCCCAAGACTCCGTACTGCAGTAACAATCTGCTTGAATGTCTACAATCACGGTACATAACTACTTTTCTTGTCTTTCTATTGTACAGGTTTGTAAAGGGTAGTAGAAACTTTACACTCTTACATAGTAGATTTGGAAGCAGAACATTCATTGGTAACATCCTTTGCTACTCTTCCTTTGATAGTAGTAAAATAAAATGGTGCTGGTTATGCCGTGTCTGTTTACTGTACTTCATGTAGGTGACCATCTAGTCAGACATAGCCTCCCCTTCCCTGTGGATATCCTACTGCTCTTCAGACCTGCCTAGAGGACTGGTGTTTCTTTAGCTTATTCTATTCTGCTTTATTCTTATTAAAAATATTGTACTGAATCATATATACCCAGTTATGGTGACTACTCACACCACTGTACTTCCCCTCAGTGAAGTACCATTTCACTAATGTATTCTCTTACAGTAATGAACTGAACTGAACTTTGTATTTTGTGATTGTGCTTATTTTGCTTGGTATAAATGACATGTTGGCAATGTAGATGCATCCCCGTACTCTGAAACAGGCTCCCCATCCATGTGAAGCAGAGGCCATCCGTAACCCCTTTTAAGCATAAATGTGACCATTGGATGAGAAATTGTAAATTCAAACCAGGTCTGGCCCCCATGTCTGTGATAGAGGCAGACAGTAATGCCAAAGTTGACATACCCCCCCCCCCCCCACACACACACACACACACACACAAAACCTATAGACACTTCTAACATACCCCCTCTTAATAAATGTCCATGATACATAGGGGCACAGCTGAGCTGGATTTCAAGGATAGACTTATAAAAGTCCTTGTGGTTGTTTGCCTGAATATAATTCTGAACCTATATGGCATATCGTTGGCAGGCTGTAGTAGTAGAAGAATGCAGCCCTACTGTATTCAGAGCCCTTTGTTTGTGCTGCATTAGTCCAGTATTTATTTGGTGAATTTTTTTTTTTAATTTTTATTTTTAACATGTCTGTCATGGGAGAGTTTAGTTGGATATACATCAAGTAGCTTATACAGTTGCTGCAGATCATTGATGTATTCACTTGCATCCTCAAACTTTTTGCATAGCTTGTTTCAGTTTTTCCCCAGTAAGTATTGTGTATGTGAGTTTGTGGGTGTGTCTACACCCATATGTAGCAGTGGATCCCTGCTGTACATGGTTTCTAAATATTATATCTGTACAGTAATTTGACATTTATTGGAACTTCTAAATATCCTTTCTGAATTGTTGTATAAACCCAGATTGCATTACAGAAATTAATTAGACTTGTTTCTTCCCTTTAGGGAAAATGATCGTGTTGCAATGGTTAATGGTGTCTCAATGGATAATGTAGAGCATGCTTATGCAGTACAGCAGTTGAGGAAAAGTGGGAAGAATGCAAAAATTGTAAGTAAAACTGTAATCATAAAGCAGTTTAAACAATTTGCTCACATTTTACCATTCTTCAATGTTGGTCATAATTTCCACTGCCTCAGTGGCATTTTGGGTTATCTGTCAAGGTAACCCAGTACTGTATAGCTTTCAAAAGCTTAAACTGTCCCCTCCCTCTCTGTTCCTGTGACAGATGATTGTAAGAGGATATACTGAAAAGGAAGCCTTCAGCATTCACAGGAAGCGAGTGTTCAGTCTTTTTCTGCAATCCAAAGAAGAAAGTTCCCTGACTCTTCCAGTGCTGATTTTTTTGTGGCTTAGTGCTCAGATAATCCCTGTTTGGGGACCCCCTTCTTCTCATTTAATTATTCAATATATTATCTTTCTATTTTTATGCTTATTTTAAAAAAAAATATTTAAATAGTTTTATTTCTGTGTTTACAGTTCTTCCTGTGGGAATTTCGGCTTGTAGCAGTGTTTATTTGGCTTCTGTCTTTGAAAATTGCTAGATGTTCATCATGTTTCACTGTTGCAGTCATTACACTTGGGTTATCCTGCTGGCAGGCTACCTGCAGTTGGCCAGAGTTCCAAAGTCTAGGTCTGGCGTCGGTTGCTGTCGCCCCTTCCCTGACGTCAGTGTGCCAGGGATATAAAAGATGCAGCTGACGCCATTTTCTTCAGTCTTTCTTGCCGCGTGGTGCCCGAAGCAAAAGCAATTCGCAAGTGCCTGTCGGCCAGCTCCTGAGATTTTCGAAATCGAATTTCAGAACCAAGTCTTCAATAAAGCTAAGTATACCCCGTTGGGGAAACTTTTTCTTAATCCAGACCGATGTCAGTAAAAGGTAACAATTGTATTTCTTGTGGGAAGCAATTACCTCATAAGGATTTTCACTCTTACTGTATTCCTTGCCTAGGCCCTGACCACGACGTTGCTAGTTGTCGGTTTTGTGCTAGATTCAACCAACGCACTATTAAGCGTTGGTTTGATTTTGCTTTACATTGCTTTGGCCGAAGATTTAACTACATAATGCCATCGGAACAACCGACGACCGGAATTCATAAAAAAAGCAAAGACAAAGAAAAGGACAGGCATCTGAGGTCCAAAACCGATGACGAAGCCTCTTCTAGGCCAGTCGCCGGTTCTCAGTGAGGCGCTTCCGCAGCCCCTGACACCCGCTACCTCAGAGCCACAGGCCGCATCCGACTCCAACGTGGAGACACCTAGTCCTCTGGAAACTCAAGGTATTGGTCCTGTGGAAACTATTCCCTCAGATGGGTCCAGAGCCGCTGAGCAGGCATCGGCTTCTGAGGGTGTTTTCAGACCTTCACAACTAAATATTAAGTCCAGTACAGCAGCCAAGGCAAAGTCAAAAACACCATTAAAGACAAGGAAACAAGTACAGCATTCTCCTGGACAGTCATCCATGCCAAAGAAACAGATGCTTAAAATGGCCTAGGACCTAATTACTTTGATCAGGGGTTCTCATCCCTCTCCTGATAAAAGGCATAGGCAAGACACTGACTATGACTCCTCTGACCAGGTTTCTATTTCCTCTGATTCCTCTTCAGATCAGGGTTATTCTCTCCCTCCCTATGAGGTCTCTGATGCAGAAGAATCTATACCTTCAGCCTCTCTGCCTGAGGATTACTCTTTTGGGGAAACCTTACACACCATGAGGGAGCATTTCCATTGGGAGAGCCAGGATTGTTCAGAATCCAAGAAAAGGCTCAGAGACTTTCTTTTATTGCCTCAGCACAGGCCCCTGGCTATCCCTCTTGTGCTTGATATTTTCTCTGAATCCAGTCTTATCTCCTGATTCTTTACCCCCCTGCACCAGTCAAGCCTGACAGGTACTACAGGGTCCCAGGCTCTCATAAATTTCTTTATAAAAATCCTGCTGCTGACCCAGAAACAATTTCTCAGGGTCCCAAACGGGTTAAGGCTTCCACTGCAAAAAACCCTGTCCCCCCTGATAGGGATTCCAGAGCTCTGGATAGATGGGGAAAAAAGTTTACACTTCTGCTACTTTAGCTGTAAGGGCTTTAAACTGCCAGTTTCACATGCTTAAATGTCAACAATATCTAATAACTTTGTTAAAACAGAAAATGCTTACAAACTCAGAATGTCCTGACAATAAGGAAATGCAGGATTTATTGCATGCAGCTGAACAAGTGGGAAAGCATACTCTGCAATGTGGTTTTGATTCATTAGAGGCTTCTTGCAGAGCCGCAGTTACAGGCTCTGTCATTCAAAGGCATGCTTGGTTAAAAGAACAAAGTTTACCTGATCATGTTAAAGTAAAATTATTGGATGCTCCACTACAGCATGATACTTTGTTTGGTGTTAAGGCAGAAGAGGTGTTAAAGAAAATGGAGGATAAAGCAAAATCAATGCAGGCAGTAAAGGATTTCTTACAGATTCAGCCACCTAGATTTAGCAGAAACTGGCCTTCTAAAAATTGGTCCTTTCCGGTGTCAAGACAGGCCACAGAGAGGCAGATTCAGACGCCCAAGAGGCAGATCTCTGCCCCAAGGCTCATACAGACCTAAACAATGGGGAGCTTCAGCCCCCAGAGGAGGAGAAGACAAATCACAACCTTATAGAAAACAGTCCCAATGACTGCCCTCTACAAATGCCAAGCACTTACCTTTTGGCAGCACCCTTAGGGGGAAAACTAGCACATCTGAAGTAGGCAGACTTCATTTGTCTGCAACCTGTGGGTTTCGGATCCGACCTCAGATCCGAGCCGGCATTTCAAAAGCTTAGGATCCGAGCTCCTAGCTCCTCCCTCTACCCATAATCCCCTGCCAAGCCCTAACTGACCTCAGATTTCGTTTGCCGCGTTTCAAGTTGCAACGGACTCCTCGAGCTCCTGGTTAAGATAAGAGTTTTTGAAACTTTTAATATTTAGTTAATTAGAGTGTATGTGTTAGGCTTTCCTCTCTTTACCTAGTTAATTTTTTTTACGGGTTTTGCGTAGTTTGTGTGTTTGTTCTTACTGTGTGTGTTAGGCCTGTTAGGGCTTAGGATGTCAGAAGCCCATAAGGCAGTGTTTTCTAAATGTACCGAGTGTGGCCACAAGCTGTCCCCAGCAGATGGCCACACTCGGTGCGTTAAATGCTTGGGGGTTGAACACCTGTCATCTGGTTGTACCATATGTGCAGGGTTCAACCCCCGAGCTTTAAGGGAGCAGAGGTCGAAGCTTGTTCTGGCGGGACTTCTCCCTCCAGATGCGGCTCCGGCCTCTGCCCCTACTAGCCAGCAGCCTTCCGTGGGTGCTACGGTCTCCCCTCCGCCGGCAGGGACTCAACCTCCCACCAAAAAGCCGGAGGAGAGGGAGACTACAAGGGAGAAAGAGAAGAAGGAGAGACACAAGGAGAGGCACCACAAACGAAGAGCCGAGACCTCAAGCTCGGCTCCTCCATCTAAACGGGCCTCCCCTGTGTCTTCTAGATCTCCTCCTCCTCGGCTCCACTCCCCTCGGTTCTCTTCTGGGCCCAAGGAGGAGGAGGCTAGCCCTTCAGTGAGGTCCCCGAGGCGGCTCTCTAGGTCCGCTTCAGTGGCCTCATCTAGATCCACCTTTTCAATGTCCGAAGCAGACATGGACCGGATGATGAGGCGTTTCATCCAGGCCCAGATGCAAATGGGAGTGCTCTTAGCCCCCCCCCCATCCTGGAGGGGCTTCAACCCCTTTTTTCGCCCCCCTTGGCTCCTTCTCTGACCCACACCCCGGGTTCGGAGCTGTCTGTGCCGGGCAGAGTTGGATCCGGGGGTGGGTCGGATCAGACAGGTCGGCGCACCTTGGATCCGACCCATCCCTTGAGTGCTTCGGGTACTTCGGACCCGACCTCTCGGAGCCAAGGGCCGAGCCTCGGATCCGAGGGAGCTGGTGTGTCTTCGACTCCGTCTAAGTCGGAGCGCAGGTCTCGGATCCGGCGGTTTCGCTCCGACTCCGTCCGCAAGGCCGGATCCGAGTGGGGGTCGGCTCGGGCTTAGAGAAGCTGGCTCCCCCTCGGCCTTCGATGTAGTGGAAAGGGCGCTGTTGAGGACTACCGGACCCCCGGTCCCTGCCACGGCTCCACCCCGCACTCCCTTGCAGCTGGGCCAGGCTCCCATCAGCCGGTCCCAGGGACAGCCCGCCTCGATGTCCCAAGTAGTTCCCTTGGAACATCTAGCTGCTGAAGAGGACTCCTCGGACAGTCCCCCCTCGGAAGTGCCTCGGAAGCGTAAGTGCAAAAGGAGGCACGTGGACTCCCCAGAGGCCATTACCGAAGACACAGACTTGGATGAAGGGGAGGGCTCCCCAAGATCACCCCCGGAAGATGTCTCCTTTGGAGACATTATGGAGATGTTAAGGATCGGGGGGGGTGGTCTGCCCCCAAGGCCTCCTCAGACGAGTCTGTGTTCTTGGAGGCATTCGAGGCGGGTCCATCTACCTCTTGGGTGTCCCCTCCTGCCGATCCTCTGGTGGACCTTATATCCACCAGAGCATGGAAGGATCTGGACACCATTGAGCCTGTAACCAAGCGTCCGGACCGTATTCTGAGCCCCCCGACAGACCGCACTCACTGGAGCAAGGGCCCCCCGGTAGATGCCATGATGATGGCTGCAGCCACGAAGAGGGAGTTAGCCCAGGAGAGTCCCTCTATGCATCCTCTGGGCAATGAGTCCCACTCGATGGATCGCATTGTGAAGCGAGTTTTTAGTTCAGCAACTTTCTCTTTGAGAGCGCTTAACTACATGGCACATGTCATCAGGATGCAGCGGGACCTGATTAAAGAGTACGCTGCATCCCCCCCAGAGTCCATGTCGGATGAGGACAAACAAGTGTACTCCACCCGTATGGCCACTCTTAGAGCAGTTTCCAATACTTCTATGCGGCTATTTTCTCACGCTACCGAGGGAGCCGCTAGAGCTAGCGGAGCGGGCCTAGTCATGAGGCGTCAGGCCTGGCTCCGCCACTGTGATTTTGCAGAGCCCTTCAAAGCGACCTTCGCGAATGCCCCCTTTGATGGTTCTGCCTTGTTTGGCAAAACTGTTCGCGAAACGTTAGTCCAGAGCGAGAAGGACGGGAAGACGCTGTCTGCCGTTGGAGTCCGCTTCTCAGCTCCCCAGAGGTCCTTCTCGAAGAACCAAAAGGGACAGAAGAAGATGTGGTTCCGGAAGTCGCAGCAGTCCCAACCTGCTCCGGATAACCAGTCCTTCCATGGCAGAGGAGGACAGGGAGGTCGCCGTCCTAGAGGCAGAGGGGCTCCTAGGAACTTTGGGTCCAGAGAACCTTTCTCTGACAGACCCACGCAACAGCCCTGAAGGGTTGCCCAGCTGTCCGTCTCTGGAGGCAGTCGGGGGGGCGTTTTTCGAGGCACCTGACTTCTTGGGAGTCAATCACATCAGATCGTTGGGTGCTTCGTGTGATATCCAGAGGTTATGCCATTCCCCTGAGCAAAATCCCCAGATCCCGCAGCCTCCCCGATGTACCACCCGACCAAAGGGAGGCAGCAGCTGTCGAAATCGAGCAGCTGCTAGAAAAGAGAGCCATCCAGCGCGTCCCCCGAGATCAGACCGGATCAGGGTTTTACTCCAGTTTCTTCTTGGTGCCAAAGAAAACGGGGGACTTAAGACCGATCTTAGACCTTTCCCCGCTGAACCTGTCTGTAACCAAGCAAAAGTTCCGGATGGTCACCCTACAATCTATACTCCCCCTTTTGCGGGAGAACGATTGGATGTGCTCTATCGACCTCAAGGACGCGTACTACCACATTCGGATGGACAGACGGTCCAGGAGGTTCCTTCGCTTCCGGTTGGGAGCCAGCCACTACCAGTTCAGGGTCCTTCCCTTCGGTCTCACCTCTGCCCCCAGGGTGTTCACCAAGGTACTAGCAGTAGTAGTAGCCCACCTGAGACTCCAGGGATTGCAGGTCTTTCCGTACCTGGACGACTGGCTCCTGACAGCATCATCAAGGCATCTACTGTGCTCAGCCAGGGACTATTTCCTCCTTATAGCCCCAAGGCTGGGCATCACCATAAACTGGGAAAAATCTTTACTGCACCCAACACAACTTATAGATTTCATAGGAGGAAGGTTGGACACAAGATCAATGCGGGCCTTCCTCACCCCAGTCAGGCTGTCCAGCCTGAGGTGTCATATCACAGCAGTCCTGCAACCGTTTCTGACGGCGGCTTCGGTCCTGAGGGCCCTGGGTTCAATGGCAGCAGCTATTCCACTTCTTCTTCATGCTCGCTTACACATGCGGGTTCTTCAATGGACCCTACAGGTCCAGTGGTCCCCGCTGTACTCCTCTCTCAACAGCCCGATAGCGGTCAGCAAGGCATGCAGGGACTCCCTGTTTTGGTGGCTCCAGTCTCCGGAGCCTCTAGCAGGGAGACCCTTTTGTGCAACATTCCCCCGAGCCACGGTGACTATGGACGCTTCTCGCCTCGGGTGGGGGGGGGGCATTCTGCGGGCAAGATTGTCCAAGGCACGTGGAACAGTTCAGAGACCTCGTTGCATATAAATGTCCTGGAGATGAGGGCGGTGCTCCTAGCGTTGCAAGCACTTCACAGCCTTCTTCCTACGGGGACTATTGCGATCCAGACAGACAACATGTCGGCAGTCTGGTACATCAACAAGCAGGGGGGAACCAGGTCCTATCCCCTTTGTCGAGAGGCCATGAGAGTCTGGGAATGGGCAATTTCCACCAAACGCTTTCTTGTAGCAACGCACATTCTGGGAAAATCCAACATCCTTGCGGACAAGCTCAGTCGCACCATTCTTTCCCCGCATGAATGGTCTCTCAATCCTCTGGTAGCGAAGAAGATTTTTGCCGTCTGGGGGCAACCCTGTTGCGATCTTTTTGCTTCTCACTCAAACGCCAAATGCGACAATTTCTTCGCTCTACTTCCCCCAACTGGGGAATCCCCGAGAGACGCTCTGGTGCATGCTTGGCCTCCTGGTCTCCTTTATGCCTATCCTCCACTACCTCTGATGCAGAGGCTCTTGCAGAAAGCCAACAGTTTGGGGAGCAGAATGATTCTCATTGCCCCGTTCTGGCCTCGTCAGCCTTGGTTCCCTTATGTATGGTCTCACAAAGTGAATCCGCCCTGGATTCTGGATCCGATCCCGGATCTCATTTCCCATCCTCTAGGACTCCCGGTCCCGAATCTACACACCTTGAAATTGGCAGCCTGGCTCCTCCAGTTCCATCCTTGATTAGGACTCCCGGTATCTCGTCACCTGTCAAGGCCATTTTAGTGGCGGCTCATAAACCTTCCACTAGGAAGGTTTATCGGAGCAAATGGAAAAGGTTTTCTATTTGGGCGGTCCAGAAAAATGTTGATCCTTTTTTGGCACATATGTCTACGGTACTGGACTTCTTAACAGACCTCTTTCATCAAGGGGCTAGTTCTTCCACGGTAAAGGTACAAATGGCAGCGATTTCCCATTATCATGTGGGTCATGAGTCAGCTCCCCTCATGACTGCAAAACTTTGCAAGACCTTTCTTAAAGGAGTTTTTCTGTTGAGGACACTGGTCAAAGAAGCTGTACCACCTTGGGACCTATCCTTAGTTCTACAGGCCCTTACTGCTCCCCCCTTTGAGCCTGCAGCTTCTGCAGATCTTAAGTACCTTTCCTGGAAGACTGCTTTCTTGGTAGCCATCACATCAGCCAGAAGAGTGTCGGAACTTCAGGCTCTATGCGTCAAACCGCCTTACCTCTCCTTTTTTCCCCGATAGGGTGTGCCTCAGGACCAATCCATCTTTTCTTCCAAAAGTTTCTTCGGAATCTAATATTAATCAATCAATCAATTTACCTGTGTTTTTTCCCCAACTATAAAAACAAAGGAGAATATAAGCTGCATTCTTTAGATGTTCATAGACAATTGCGCTTTTACATTCACAGAACGGCTGGTCATAGACAATCAGATCAACTGTTAGTCTCCTTTGCTAAATTTGCTATGGGCAAAACAGTTTCCAAAGTCACACTGTCGAGATGGATTGCTAATTGTATTCTGCAGGCTTATGACACTTCAGGTAGGCCTGCTCCTCAGAGGGTTACTGCTCACTCTACTAGGTCAGTTTCCACTTCAGCCGCGAAGTCCCGAGTGCCATTGGATGATATCTGCGCGGCAGCCACTTGGGCCTCGTCTCATACCTTCATTTCTCATTATAAGGTGGATGTTGTTTCCAGGGGGAGAGCATCCTTTGGCTCAGCGGTGCTCCGTAAAATCCTTCCATGACGGCCGCCCAAGATTTAGGTAGCTGGGGACTCTGTCCCACAGGTTGCAGACAATTGAAGTCTGCCTACTTCAGATTTAGAAGTTATGTACTCACCATAACGTTCCATCTGAGTAGGTGACTTCATTTGGATGCAACCATCCCCCCCTCCATCCCCCTGACCTTTATACAATAAGAGTTATTTCATCTATTTAGATACTTTTTATTCTAGTATTATATAGGCAAACTCAATCTGAGGTCAGTTAGGGCTTGGCAGGGGATTATGGGTAGAGGGAGGAGCTAGGAGCTCGGATCCTAAGCTTTTGAAATGCCGGCTCGGATCCGAGGTCGGATCCGAAACCCACAAGTTGCATCCAAATGAAGTCACCTACTCAGATGGAACGTTATGGTGAGTACATAACTTCTAATTTTCTCACAAAATTGGCACATGATCACCCAGGACAAATGGGTACTGAATATTGTTTCTCAGGGTTACAGGTTCCACTTTCACACCCTTTCAAAATCAAAAGGTATGCCAGACCTGCCACAAAACCAATTGGCAGAGGCACAAAAACAAATTTCTGCTCTCATGGACATGAGAGCTATTCAAAGAGTACCACAGCAAGAACAGGGACAAGGATTCTACTCAAGACTTTTCCTGGTACCCAGAAAGGACAAAGACTGAAGACCAATACTGGACCTGTCAATCCTAAATACTTTCCTGGATGTTCCGAAATTCAAAATGTTAACACTGCAGCAACTTCTACCCATGTTGGACAAGAAGGCCTGGCTAGTTACTTTGGACCTTAAGGAGGCATACCTGCATGTCCCAATCAGACAATCTTGCAGAAGATACCTCAGATTCATAGCTGGCTCAATGCATTACCAATTCTCTGCACTGCCCTTTGGCTTATCTACTGCGCCCAGGGTCTTCACAAAATGCCTGGCATCAGTAATTGCATTTTTCAGACAAAAAGGAATTCAAATATATCCCTAATTGGACGACTGCCTTATTCAAGCAGAGAGCAAGGACATTCTATTAAAGCATCTGGCATTTGTAAAAAGATTACTAATTTGCCTAGGGTACACAGTAAACGAAAATAAGTCAAAACTAGTGCCCTCTCAAGCGATATTATTCCTGAGTGCAAGCTTAAATACAACTGCCCAGATGGCTTATCTCACGCCAGACAAGCAAAGGCAACTGACTCATTACTTTCAAATGATGGCAACAAAGACCCAGCTCCCTGCAAGAAAAATTCTGCAGGCTCTGGGCTTCATGGCATCCTGCATTCTACTAATTCCATATGCAAGACTGCATATGAGGAAACTACAATGGTATCTAAAAAGTGTTTGGACTCAACATTGCCACAACCTTGAAACAATAATATCTCTTATTCCCTGCCTGCAGCAAGAGTTTCGATGGTTGGCCCAGGCCTGTCACCGCAACAAGGGACAGCCTTTCACCTTGCCCACAGTCAGGCAGACAATAACAACAGATGCATCGGATTACACCTGGGGGGCACACATGGCAGGAAAATGTATTCAGGGCACGTGGCCCAAGGAGCAAATGCATCTTCACATCAATCAAAAAGAGATGCTAGTTGTACAGCAAGCCCTGACAGCCTTCAAGGATCTACTACATCCACGACAACTGTTACTAAAGATGGACAATACCACAATTATGTGGTACATAAGCAAAGGGGGGCACACATTCCTACCCCCTCTGCAGGCAAGCCATGACTTTGTGGAACACAGCACTGACCTGTCAAGTACATCTGCAGGCACAATTCCTGTCAGGAAAGAAGAATACTCTGGCAGATGACCTAAGCAGAAATCTCATGGATCCTCATGAATGGAAACTAAATCCACAGGTCTTCAGCATAAGGAAATGGGGACGCCCAGACGTATATCTTTTTGCCTCCCCTCACAACTGCCAACTACAGAGATTCTGCACAAGGACTTATCACTCACAAGCATGGAAAGTGGATGCTCTGTCATTCAGCTGGAAAACACTGACAGTATATGCCTTTCCTCCACTGCCTCTTCTTCCCAAGGTACTCCTAAAAGTCAGACGAGAGAAGCCAAAAATGATTCTGATTGCCCTAGACTGGCCACGCCAGCACTGGTACTCAATCCTAAAGAGCTTGTCTCAAGGCCCAGCCTGGCCTTTACCTCAAATTCCTCATCTGCTGACTCAACAAAACAATCAGATTCCGCACAGTCAACTCAGAACCTTAAATCTGGCTGCTTGGCAGATAATATAGCCACTCAGATCACACCTCTCTCTAAAGCTGTTATGGATGTCATTTTAGAAGCCAGGAGGCCCAGCACTAGGAAAGATTCTGTGCTTGGAACCAGGCACAAGGACTCTAACCACTTGTTCCAAATATACCTCAGATTTTACAATTTTACTAACTGAGATGCTGGACAAAGACCTATCCTTCTCATCAATTAAGATCCATGCCTCTGCCATTTCACCTCATTACAATACAGAACCTCCAATTTTCTGTCATCCACTACTAAGACAGTACCTCAGAGGGGCAAAAAACATAAGACCCCCAAGAAGAGCACCAATACCTACATGGGACCTCAATTTTGTTTTAGAAAAGCTCACACTGCCTCCTTTTGAGCCAGCCAATACAGCTGATATAAAATTCTTATCATGGAAAACTGCTCTGCTCCTAGCAATAACTTCAGCAAGAAGAGTCTCAGAGTTACAGGTATTGATGGCAGTGGAACCTTTCATCATTTTTCATCAGGACAAGGTTTTCTCCAAGAACAAACCCACCATTTATGCCAAAGGTAGTATCCAGTGTGGCTCTTAACCAAACCATTCATTTGCCAACATTTTATCCAAATCCCCAGAATAAAGTGGAGAGACTTCTGCATGCTTTGGACATGCACAGACAGCTACGCTTCTATTTGGACAAAACAAAAGCTTTCAGAAAAACTGAGTGCAACTGTTTGTAGCTTATGCTGCAGGATCACAAGGAAAGCCTATCTCAAAGCAGACTATTTCAAAATGGATAGGACACTGCATTTGTTTCTGCTATTCGCAACATGGCAAGCCAGTGCCTAAGGGCATTAGGCCACATTCAACCAGAGCAGCAGCCACTTCAGCAGCCTTCCTCAGAGGAGTACCAACCAAAGACATATTAGAGGCTGCAACCTGAAGTTCAGTGCACACTTTCACCAAGCACTACCACTTACCTCTCTACTCTAAATCCAGAGCAGGCTTTTCCACTGCAGTTCTGCAGGGCCTTGTAGCCTGTCCTTATCCTATTTAGGCCCACCCATCCAACCTCAGCTTTGGAATTCAACCCAAGTGTAATGACTGCAACAGTGAAACACGATGAACATAGTACGTTTGTGTACCTACCACAAATGTAGATGTTTAAGTGTATTCACTGTTGCAGTCCAGGTTACCCTCCCACCATCCCCCTTTCTTTTGCTGGGTCTTATCTGAAATTATCTGTACTTCTCTATCCTATACAACCTTTTTGGTGTATTTGCTTGTAGATGAAGGAAATGTTGTTTTTGTGCATGCATTTGTTATTGCTATATTTTTCAGCCTACCTATTTGGGGCACCTGACATCTGGGGCAAGAAAAACTGAAGAAAACTGCGTTGGCTGCATATTTTATATCCCTGGCGCACTGACGTCAGGGAAGAGGCGACAGCAACCGACGCTGGACCTAGACTTTGGAACTCTGGCCGACTGCGGGTAGCCTGCCAGCAGGATAACCCAAGTGTAATGATTGCAACAGTGAATACACTCTAACATCTACATTTATGGTAGGTACACAACTGTACTTTTTACTGTTTGAGGAAACTTTCAATATTTCTCTCATAAATGCAGAGTGTTTGTTGGCACTGTTAGATGCTAGGGGCAATCTCATGCATTCAGAACCTGTATTTACTGTTGTTACTCTGCTTTATTTTCATCTTTTGATGAAAATGTTGCAGAATTTGGATTTTTTTCACATTTGAGTTTTTTTTTTTTTACTTTATGTACTACTGATGTGTGGGTGTTAACATTTGATCAAGATTTTACTGCAGATGGATTACTTTGAATGCACTGTGGGGGTTTTACTCTGACAAGAAAAATCTAGTTTAAATTGCTGTTAAATGGCATTTTATGGTATTTTAATGTCATTAGTGTGTGGAGCTAATTTTTAACACTGGTTTAATAGATTGGTTGTTTAGGTGTTTGGGTTTTTCTTTTTACTGGAAATGCTTCAACTTCTGGTAGTTGTAAAAGAATTCTGAGCACATTTCAAACTGTTTTTTGTAATAATAGTTTAGTTGTGTGGGGACATACTTCTTATTAGAAACTATAAGTGCTTATTCTAACACATTATCCAGTACTGTCAGTTTATTATTCTGGCTGGTGTTCTCATCCCCTTATTTGATGGATCCTAACTCTGCACTGTGTTATCAAACAGCTGCACCTTAAAAGAAAAGAACAAAATAAAAATATGCCCCAGCCTACAGTTAGTCTGTCAGGGCCACTGCTTGGCCTGTAGGCCACTTGTTTTTTGCCCAGTCTTTGTCTTGTGTAGCTTTGGCGACCACTGTGGAACGAGAGTTAGCACATCCTCTGGGGATGTTCCAGTACACGTGGTACTTGTATGGGAGAACCAAACCCTTTAGTTGCATCTAGGGTAAAGTACCACTTTCCAGACATGGTATTCTGTCCCCAGATATTTATCTAGTAGTGAAGTTCACAAGAAAAACAAACAAAAGCGTCATCACAGAGCTTACAATCAAGATTATAGCTGTTTATAAGGCTGATGTGGTTTCCTTGGCTAAGAGTGTTCTGCAGGCTGCTAATTCTGGTGGTTGTGTTCCCCACACATGGCTGTAGTGCTAGTTTGGATAGAGACTTTTCTGTTCAGTGAATGATGAGGTATCTGATGACAAAGGTGATTAGTTGATGCTGAATCCAGCCATTCTGATCCTGTGGAAGGTGAACCTGAACTTAAGTCCAAGCAGGTATTCACTTTTCCTTGGATGGTTGCTAGACTTGTGACATTTTTTCTTGGGAGCAGTTGATAACAACCTCAGAGCTAGGTAGGGTACATGTCTTTATAGAGACAAGATGCCCAATTCTGTGCCTATCCCCCTCTTTTACTGGCATTGGAAGATGTGTATAAAGCTTCCTGCAGGATGCCAGCAGTATCTATTCTAGCAGTTCCTAAAAAGATTGAGAAAAATATAGGGTTTCCTCAGACATGACAGGTCTCTCTCTGACTGCTGACTTAGTTGTGGTCTCTTGAGCTGCTTGCACAAGTAGAACGGCTTTGGCTTCGTCTGATCCAATGCCCCTGGTAAAGAGGAAAAATTATTAGATCTTGTGGGCAAAAGTATGTCTCTCTAGTAATCTAGCCTTTAGAATGGCTCTCATCATTTCTAGTACTTGTCAGTTTCCTATGCTAGCACTTCCACTATAACAAAATTTTTTGGTGCGGCATGGATTTTGTTGTCTCCTGTAATTAGAAGACTATATAAAGTCTTAATTTTGATTTACTTTCCGCTGAGCCAGAGCTAAACATTAGTTAAGTGCACGTTTATCATTTAACTGTATGTGAACCTCATTAATGTGTCCTATGTAATATTCCCAAAAACTTGCCACTATCTAACTACTAAATTAAATGTCTGTTCTAGTGTGTATCATATATTCAGTACCCTGATCCATTTGTCTTCTGCCTGATATAGGAATAGCATCTCCCCTAACTTACTTTATTTATTTATTTTTTTACAACCTGCCTTGTTCTTTTTATATATTAATCTCTTGGTCTTTATTCTTGGTGAAAAAACAGCTGTGATTGTATTGGTATGTTCTGTCCAGATGTACTCATTATATTACTTATCCAAGCTTAAATACCTTCCTGTTTCTACTCTTTACATCTCTACTCTGTCCACCCCCCTTTATTAATGTCACCTTTGCTTTAACTCATATTATTTCTACTATTATATTATTTTTTGACTGACTATCTTCACTTATTTCTAATCTTGTTTGTATAGGATATATGGAGAGACTGCCATGCAGAATGCAAGTTGCCTGTTCCCACAATTGGAGGTGATTGCTGCAGCTAAGTCAACTCAAGTCCCTAAGCCTACCTTGCTTGAAAGGTGAATCTGACCAGAGTAGTCTTGTATGTTTCCTTTATACTTGGCTAAAGATTGCTTCGTTTAGTCCCCCTGTATTTTTTTTAATTACAAGTATTACTTTTATATCTTGACTGATTTTGTTAGGGATGGCTTCCCCCAGGTTATTCTAGCATTGCATTTTTAACTCTCTCACTGCTGTCCAACTACTTTGCCCTTATCTGCATAGCTTTACCTTTCCTTCATTTAACCTTCTTCCACTACACATAGTAACCAGCAAACCCACTACTGCACCCCTTTGTACTCTACTATGCAAATTAGTCAATGATAGAAACGACGTATGTACTTTTAAACACTTCTCTCCTGCGATAGTTTTTTTTCTCTCTCAACTTCCCTCGACTAGCTCTTCACATAGTTGCACATTAACTTAGTGCTTCAGATAGTTAGTCTAACAACTTTGGACATCTTTTAACTAATATAAACATGGTGAATGATGTACCTTATTGATAGTTTTCTTTTGTTTCCTCTATAATTGCATGTTAGACAAGCTTGGTGCAACCTGCTCCATTCACCCTCGCTAATATGTGGATGTTCTTCGTGTTTCACTGTGCAGTCATCACACTTGGTTTATCTGCCTGCAGGTAGCCCTCACTTGGCCCGATTGACAGAATCTTGGGATTTCTGCGTCGGTTGCTGTCGCTTCTTCCATGACATCAGGGGTATAAAACATGCAGCCAATGCCATTACATCAGTTTTTCTTGCCGCTACCTGAAATTTTTGTTTTTTCGCGTTTCAAACCTTAAGTCTTCTAAAGCTAAGTATCCCGTTGGAGATTCTTTTTTCTTGCTCTAACCGGTGTCAGAAAAAGTTTAACAATTGTCTTGCCTGTGGAAAGCAAATACCTCACAGAGATTTTCATTCTTGTTGTTAGGCCCAGACCATGACGTCTCTCGCTGTCAGTTTTGTGCCTTGATGTCCTTCAAGGATGCATCTGCAGTCATCACATATGGGTTGTCCTGCCTAAGGCAGCCCTTCGGTCGGCCAGATTCCAAAGTCTGGGTCCGGCGTCGGCTGATGTCGCACTTTCCCCGACGTCAGAGCGCCTGGGGTATAAAAGCATCAGCCGACACCATCTTCCTCAGTCTTTCTTGCCGCGTGGTGCCCGAAGCAGAAGCAGTTCGCAAGTGCCGGTCGGCCAGCTCCTGTAATTCAGCTACCGAAGACTTCAAAAAGCTAAGTACCCCATTGGGGACTCTTTCTTGCCTCAGCCGATGTCAGATAAAGTTAATAATTGTTTAAGTTGTGGGAAACAAATACCTCATAAGGATTTCCACTCTTACTGCCTCCCCTGCCTAGGCCCAGACCACGACGTCTCTGCCTGTTCAGCCTGTGCTTCCTTCAACCGACGCACTCTTAGATGTCGGGCGGAGTTTGCAGAGGAATTTTTTGCGGCTAGTTTTTCGTATAAGATGTCGTCGGAGACTCCGACTTCTCATTTAGTTAAGAAACGGAAGGACAAGGACCGACGCACGCGGGCCGTGGTTTCGGCTGAAACCACGGCCAGGCCTACCGCGAGTGTCTCGGTCTCGGCTGAAACCGAGTCCTTGGTACTTCCAATTACCGAAACCACTCAACCGACTACCTCGGTCCCGGAGGCCCCAGCTGAGTCAGTTATTGAATTTCCAACAGAAACTGGTGTCCTGGAACCTTCCGACACCATTCCTTTAGACAAATCTACACCAGCACGTGGTGCAGCCAGGTCTCCTGCATCCATGTCCATTAAGGCATTCTCCAGGGCTAAAGCTGCTAAACTCTCAAAAGCTTTGCCTCCCAAGGTTATCCCTCAGGGACCCTCTACTGGTTCACAGATTCTAAGCTTAGCAGAGGATCTTATCTCCTTAATTAGGGGCTCTCAACCTCATCCGGACAGGGGCTCTCAACCTCCTCCAAACAAAAGGCCCAGGGTTGAGCCCTCTGATCCCCACTCCTCAGATGAGGCCTCTGATGGCTCTACTCTCGGACCACCAGGAGGAGGCTTTTTCGCCTCTGAGGATTCTGATGCAGAGGAATCTATTCCCTCGGCCTCCCCTCCTGAAGAGTTTTCCTTTGGGGAGACACTACACACCATGAGAGAGCATTTCCAATGGCAGGGCCAGGAATTCTCTGATTCCAGGATAAGATTAAGGACCTTTTTACATTTGCCTCAGCATAGACCATTAGCTATTCCTCCTGTTTTGAATGTCATTGATGATGTGTACTCTGACTCTAGCACAACCCCTGATTCTCTCCCTCCGGCTCCTGCCAAACCCGATAGGTACTACAGGGTCCCGGACTCGCATCTTTACCTTTACAAGGCCCACTCTGCTGATCCAGAAACTATTTCCCAGGGCCCTAAAGGGGTTGCAGCTGCCACTGCTAAAAATCCTCTCCCGTCTGAAAGGGAGTCCAGAGCTTTAGAGAGAGGAGGTAAAAAAGTGTATACTTCTGCTACTCTTTCTATGAGGGCATTAAATTGTCAATTTTATGTGATACAGTACCAAGAGTATTTGTTAGATGAATTGCATAAAAAACTGTCTTCACCTGACCCCCTAGACCGCAAGTCACTTCAGGATCTGGACATAACTCACAACAGGTTAGCAACCATTTCTTGCAATGTGGTTATGATGCATTGGAAGCTTCATGTAGGTCAGCTATGACTGGCGCAGTCATACGTAGGCATGCTTGGCTGAAGGAACAATCTCTGCCAGACCATGTTGAAGCAAAGCTGCTGAATGCTCCTCTGGAAAAGCAAAAGTTATTTGGCTCCACGGCTCAGGAGGTCCTAAAGAAATTTGAAGAAAAGGCAAAATCCGTACAGACAGTCAAAGATTTTCTCCAAGTACAACCACCAAGATTCAGCAGGAATTGGCCTTCCAAGAATTGGTCCTTTCCAGACACAGAGAGGTTTCAGAGAGGCAAGAACAGGCGTGGTAGAGGGCAAGCTAGAGGCTCCTACAGAGGACGTCAATGGCAGCCTCCCAACCAGAGAGGTAATGCAGGACCTTCAACTGCTGCACAAGGACAGGCTCAATGACTTTACTTTGACACCGCCAACCAGGGCTCAATTGGAAGCACCTTTGGGCAGAAAGCTTTCTTTATTCTCAGAAAATTGGCACAGTATTACAAGGGACAAATGGACACTACAAATAATAGACAAAAGGATACAGGTTTCATTTCCACACATTACCAAAAAGAAAGGGCATGCCAGACCTGCCACCGAATCAAAGGGCAGAGGCTTTGAAACAAATTTCCAGCTTAATGCAAATGAAAGCTATAGAAAAGGTTCCTCTCTCAGAACAAGGCCAAGGATTTTATTCCAGACTATTCCTTGTTCCAAGAAAAGAAAAACAATGGAGGCCTATTCTTGACTTGTCCGCACTGAATACTTATCTCATTGTGACAAAGTTCAAAATGCTGACTCTACAGCAGCTCCTTCCCATGCTGGGCAAGGGGTCTTGGATGGTAACTCTAGACCTCAAGGAGGCATACCTGCATGTCCCTATCGGACAAAGTTGCAGAAGACACCTCAGATTTCTTGCAGGGTCAGAGCATTATCAATTCTCAGCATTGCCCTTTGGCTTATCTACTGCGCCCAGAGTATTCACGAAATGCCTGGCATTAGTAATTGCACACTGCAGACTTCAGGGGATTCAAATATACCCATATCTGGACGACTGCCTTATACAAGCGGACAGCCAACAAACTTTGGTAAAACACTTGAATTATGCCATCCACCTACTTCAGGCCTTGGGATATACAGTCAACTTTCACAAATCAAGACTTGTTCCATCCCAAAGAATAACCTTTCTGGGTGCAGATCTAGATACAACCACCCAAATGGCCTTCCTCACAGAAGAAAAACAAAATCAACTACCAGATTACTTAAAAAATCTGACAAGCCAAACCCAGCTGACTGCAAGGAAAATCCTGCAGGCCCTGGGTTACATGGCTTCTTGCATCCTTCTGATTCCGCAAGCAAGACTACATATGAGGAAACTACAATGGTACCTAAGGAGTTTATGGACTCGGCACAGTCACAGCCTGGAAACTTTGATACCACTCATTCCATGCCTTCAAAAGGAATTTCTGTGATGGGCTCAAGCAAGCCAGTCAAACGGGTCTGCTTTTCAGCAAACCAATAGCCAGCCAAACCATTACAACAGATGCTTCAGACCACGGATGGGGAGCGCACATGGAGGGCAGATGCATTCAAGGTCTATGGTCACAAAAATAGCTACGCATGCACATAAACCAAAAGGAAATGCTGGCAGTGATACATGCAGTCGAAGCCTTCAAACCCTTTCTGCATCATGGCCATCTGCTAATAAGGATAGACAACACCACGGTTATGTGGTACATAAACAAGCAAGGAGGCACCCATTCCTATCCTCTTTGCAGGCTGGCAATGAATCTATGGGAACTTTCCTTGAAACTCAATATACAGCTATAATCCCAGTTTGTGCCAGGGAAAGACAATGTACTGGCGGACAGCTTAAGCAGAAATATCATGGATGCACACGAATGGATGCTGCACCCAGACATCTTTCTACAGATAACACAATCATGGGGGAGGCCGGACTTAGATCTTTTTGCCTCCCCCCACAATCATCAACTGAAGAAATTCTGCTCAAGGACATACCACCCACAAGCATGGAAAGTGGACGCCCTCTCTTTCAGCTGGAGAACTCTAACAGTGTATGCATTTCCACTTCTCCCATTAATGACCAAGGTTTTACTGAAGATCAGGACAGAGCAGCCAAAAGTGATTCTGATAGCTCCGGACTGGCCAAGACAGCACTGGTACCCACTGTTAAACAGCCTGTCACGCACGAAACCATGGCCTCTTCCTCTATGGCCACTTTTACTGACACAGCACAATTACAAAACTCTGCATTCCAACCTGAAAACCTTGCAACTAACAGCCTGGAAAATACCTTGACTCCTCCTCAGGACAAGCTATCCCAGAGAGTGAAAGATATTATGGAAGCTCGCCGGCCTTCCACAAGAAAGGCATATTCAGCAAAATGGAAAAAATTTCACATTTGGAACACCACAAAGGGCCTAGATGCGACAGTGATGAACATGGCACATATCCTGGAATACTTGGCAGAAATGTTCCACAATGGTCTGTCTTACTCTTCCATTAAAATTCAAGCTTCAGCAATTTCAGCAGAGTGCAATACTGATCCACCTGTCTTCTCTCATCCTCTCCTAAGACAGTTTCTAAGAGGAATCAAAAACATCAATCCTCCAAGGAAACCACCTCTACCTACTTGGGACCTTAACTTCGTGTTGGAAAAACTAACACTGCCTCCCTTTAAACCAGCAGCATCTGCAGAACTGCAGTTCCTGTCTTGGAAGACTGCTTTCCTTCTGGCCATAACCTCAGCAAGAAGAGCATCTGAGTTACAGGCCCTTATGGCAGTACAGCCATTTCTTATTTTTCATCAGGACAGAGTTTCATTGAGAACCAATCCTACATTTATGCCAAAGGTGGTATCCAGGGTTTCATTAAATCAAGCTATTCACTTGCCTACCTTCTTTCCAAATCCACAAAACAAAGGGGAGAAACTTCTGCACACCCTGGACATACATAGACAGTTGCGCTACTACTTGGACAGAACTAAAGGTTACAGAAAAACTAACCAGCTGTTGGTAGCATATGCTGCTGGTACACAAGGAAAAGCAATTTCCAAGCAGACAATTTCAAAATGGATAGGGAATTGCATTTGTTTTTGTTACTCCTTTCATGGAAAAACTGTGCCAGCTAACATTAGACCTCATTCCATGAGAGCCACAGCCACCTCCACAGCCTTCTTAAGAGGGGTGGCTACCAAGGACATTTTAGAAGCTGCTACATGGAGCTCCGTGCATACATTTGCTAAGCATTACAATTTACCTTTATATTCCAGATCCAGAGCAGGCTTTGCTACGGCAGTCCTGCAGAGCATTTTAGCTGCACCATCCTTTACATAGTTCCTCCACCCCCAGATTGGCTATGGTATTCTACCCATATGTGATGACTGCAGATGCATCCTTGAAGGACATAGTACAGTTTTGTACCTACCATAAATGTAGATGTCCGATAGGTATGCATCTGCAGTCAGGTTTACCCTCCCTCCTTCCCCTCTGTGGTATTTCTTGGGTACTTACCCCTCTTATAGCTAGCTGGGGTGATCTATTATGGTGTATTTGTTTTTATATTATTGTGCATGTTTGGATTTTTAAATGCATCTCTCCAAATTTAGCCTTCCTTAGAGGGCACCTGGCATCTGGGGCAAGAAAAACTGAGGAAGATGGCGTCGGCTGATGCTTTTATACCCCAGGCGCTCTGACGTCGGGGAAAGTGCGACATCAGCCAACGCCGGACCCAGATTTTGGAATCCGGCCGACCGAAGGGCTGCTTGAGGCAGGACAACCCATATGTGATGACTGCAGGTGCATACCTATCGGACATCTACATTTATGGTAGGTACAAAACTGTACTTTTAACTTCTGAACCATTCATCAATGAGCTATTTTTGTAGCTAAATACTTTTGCTGTCATTCTCCGTATTACGAAATGGATTCAGTAAGCCATCCGACTACTGATCTTTAGAAAAAGTACAAAGACAGACCGCATAGGTCAAAAACTGCCGGCGATGCTTCCGCTAAGCTAGTCGCCAGTCCGCCAGTACTCAGTGAATGCGCCTTTGCAGCCCCTGATGCCCGCTTCTACAAATTCGCAGGCCTCTGCTCAGACCCATTTGGAGTCCGGTATGCCGCGAGATACTTCTTCGACTATGGAACCTGCGGATGTCCCTACCCTGGATGGGTCCAGAGCCGCTGTGCAGGCACCGGCTTCTGAAGGTGTATTCCGACCTACCGACATTCATATTAAACCGACAACTTCATTTCCAACTAAAACTACAGAGTTTCTCAGGCCCAGAGTTTGCAGTACGCCTAGAAAACTGACGTCCAAAGCACATCCTGAAGCTCCCTTGCCACAAAAACAAATGCTTAGAATGGCTGAAGACCTTGTTACTCTAATTAGGGGAAGCCAGCCTTCCCCTGCCAAAAGACAAAGAATTGAATTTCCTTCTGATTCTACAGACCAGGAGTCTGATGACTCTGACCCTTCTGATTACCAGGACATACCCTTATCTACTTATGAGGACTCAGATGCAGGGGAATCCATTCCCTCTGCCTCCCCTCCAGAGGATTTTTCTTTTGGTGAAACCTTGCATACCTTAAGAGTACTTCCACTGGGAATGCCAGGACTAGCCTCAGTCCAAAAAGAGACTTGGGGAATTTTTAGATTTCTACCCACTATTCCTGATTATCCAGTCATAAAACCTGGAAAATACATTTTTATATTACCTCACCTAAATAATGTATACCTAGTCATATGACAGCCTTCATTCCCAATACTGTAGCTATTTTGTAAACTATCTAATTCACCTTCTCCATTTCCTTTTCTCCCTAGTTTTCTTCCATCAATCCTGCTGTACTTTGTTAACCTTTTCATATACCACCTGTACTTTATTTTCTTTCTTTTACTCCCATCTCTCCTCCTCCTTTCTAATCTCTCTAAACTCAACCTTATCACTCCTTTATTGTCCACTTTTTCTCATCGTATTCCTTGTATATACTTTTAACTCTCCTACTGTACATTACTCATCATTTATCGACACCACCTGTTAGTAACTTTTCTCCCATTCTCGTTATCCAACTCTTTCCTTCGAACCGTACTAACAAATGTGTAAATAACTTATTTTCTTCATTTCTGTCTCTCTATCTCTTACCACTACCCTTAACCCTACCTCCCTGAACCAACTTCAACCACTATTTTCCAAACTTACCCATCTAACTCATGCACCACAATATCTCCCAGTTTATTTCCAATAAACCTACTATTCTTCTCAAAACTGAAAATATTTAAGCCAAATTTTTATCTTCCAGTTCCAGCACCATCTTAAAAGGTCAAGCAGCAATAAGAGTATTAACTTTACAGCACCCATATCCCTTAAACTCTACCAAACCCTTCTAATTCCTCCAGAATCATAAACTTTGTTGCCCTGAATTTGTAATAAAATCACTGACTTACATGCCTGGATAACTCATAGTTCACCTGCTATTATTGATGCAACTGAAACCTGTCTCAAACCATGCATAAAAGACTATGCATTTCTCCCTCCTGACTATAATTATATTAGGTCAGATAGACTTCACAAAAAAGCTAAGGCATTGCACTTCTAGAAACATGTACAACATAACCCCCTTCTATAATTCTGTCCCTAAATTCTTTAACATTGAAATTTTCAGTTCCTTCTTACATATACTTTTAGTATTGCTTATTTTTATCACTGTTATATACATACCCCATGGCCACAACATACCAGTACTGGAAGATGTTCTCTCTTGGATCTCCCAGACTATTAAAAAATGAAACTATTATTTTAGGAGATATAAACATTAACTGACTAAACCTTAGTTATAAATTCCCATCCTCAAACATTAATCTCTTCAAATATACCCAGCTTATTGCTACTCCAACTAGATTTGACTATAGGAATAAACAGGGTTCCATCCTAGACTGGATCCTTCTCACTGATTCCAGTAAGCTCCCCAAAATCTGCACTTTCCGTAATACACTTGGTGACCGCCTCCCTACTTACGCTCATAGAACAGCACCTGTTCAGAAAGAACATCATCATAAATATATCCGAAACCTGATTAACTTTGACCAACAGACACTTATCAGAACTGGAGTATCCTAAAACACTACCTCAGATGAAGCTGTGATTTACTTTAATACAACATTACTAAATACCCTAAACAGCCTCGCCCCAGTTCGTCAGAAAAAGTCAAAAGTATCACTGCCCCATGGCTAACTACATCAACAAAAATTGTCAACAAGGGACAAAGCCTGGAAACAGTGGTTGAAAAACAAAACCCCTTCAGACTTGTTGAAATTGAAGCAACTCCATAACCAAGTTACTTTTTTTTTTTAAATCAGAGAAGAGTACTATGTAAATCACAAACAAGTAAGCTGAATCCTAAAAAATCCTTGTCATCCATTTCTGCAATACTTAACCCTGGTACAAAAATTAATCCTTCTCCATATCCTGATAAGACACTGACATAAATTGCCACCCTTTTCAGCTCTCACTTCATTGAAAACAAAACATATCTAAACCCACTGCTAGCACTTTCCAGCCCCCTCCACTCTCCCCCAACCTCGCATAACTCAGGAATCAGCAAAACTTTAGGCCAGTCCTCTCCCTACCATCCACATAGTACTTCACCCTCCTATAAATTAACCCATGCTACTACTTAATCCTGTCTCAATTAATACCTTAAAAAGACTACAGATTAAACTCTAGCCTGGCTCCACCCCTGTTGACGTCAGTGAATTCGATGTACCAAATGTCTGGAAAAGATAATTTATTCTACCTCTACATAAAGGAGGTAACTCGACAGATATTTATATTGCTATCCTGTCCCCAATCTCAAAGCTGCTAGAAAAATGTGTCCATACTCAATTTCTAAACTTTCTTCTCAACAATCAACTTCTGACATCAACAGAGCATGGATTTCGACCAGCTCATAGTACCCTGCCTTGATATCCTTCATGAGCACTGTTAACGGAGCAAGAGACTCTTGTAAAATTGTTTCTTTTTTCTTTGACTTATCAAAGGCCTTTGATACATCCTATAGTGCCTTACTGCTAAATCAGCTCCCCCT
The DNA here is from genome assembly GCF_019279795.1 of Protopterus annectens. NCBI lineage: Eukaryota > Metazoa > Chordata > Ceratodontiformes > Protopteridae > Protopterus > Protopterus annectens. Next base: position 73,200,658 of record NC_056740.1, on the reverse strand, counting down.
TCTCTCTTAAATGGTTCTCTAGCTACTTGTCAAACAGTAAAATGGCAGGACTCTTTCTCTCCCTACCTAAACAGAACTCTTGTTCCCCAAGGCTCTGTACTTGGACCTCTCGTATTTAGCATCTTTATTAATAACGTACAGATTTCCTCCTGCCAGGGGAGTCTGATACAGTTTGCAGATGATTCCACCATTATTTGCTCTTCAGATTCTGTCCCATGTACAACAAATCCTTTACCTCCATTGAGACCCAGCTTAGCAAAACCCAGCTGATACTCAACCCCAAAAAAACTAAGCTACTCCTCTTCACCCCTAAAACAGCTTTTCCTAACAAATCTCACTTCATTATACCCTCACAAAACAACACAGTAATAGAAGTTGTTCCTTACACCAAATTGCTTGAGCCTCACTCATGTATGGTGCCCCTATACTTTACCAATCTACAATCCTACAAAAAAAAAAAATTAGGAGTGTACTACAACAAAATTGTCAAGTTTGCTACAAATGCTAAATATTCCTCTCATCACTGTAAAGCTTTCATTCTCTTAAGCAGCTTGAACTCTCACACTACCTTACCTATCTGCAACTTACAGCTGCTCACAAATTACTCTGCAAATCCTTGGCCTGTCCTGCCGTCATTTTATTAAACTATCTACCCAGCAGATCTCTCAGATCAGAAAATAAACAACTTCTGGTCAAGTGTAGCCCTAACAAATCTGTTGGTCAGTGTCTTTAGTCATATTCTGTGGCTAAAGCCAAGAACTGTCTTCCCTTAACAGTCCAAGCTAATCAAAACTTTTCTTCCTTTAAAACTACTTTAAAAGAATGTTTTACTAAGAGTTGGATCTGCTTCTGCACTAAACCAGACTTAATGTGCATTTTTTTCCTGCTACAATTTCCCCTTTCGTTTTCTTTAGCCTGGATTAACCTACTTCTCTCACTAATCCTTTCTATGTACTAGGTAACCATAACTTCCCTTCACTAAATCCTATTGTCCTGTCTTTCCTTTATACATCTAATATCCTCTCATTTGTTTTTTTTCGTAGAGCAGAAACAACACTTTTAAAACTCTTAACCTACTGTCTTTTTTGTAATAAACAACAGGAAAAATACATGGAAATTTTATATTTTAAACAGGCTGCTGATCCTGAGATGATTTGTCAGGGTCCCAAGGGTGTTAAGGCTTCTACAGCCAAAATGTCCTACCCCTTCTGATAGAGATTCCAGGGCGCTGGATAGATGGGGTAAGAAGGTTTATACGTTTGCAACCTTGGCAATCAGGGCTTTAAACTGCCAGTTTAATATGCTTAAATATCAACAGCATGTTAAGGGCTTACTAAAACAGAAAGTGATGTTTATTTCTGATTGTGTGGCAAATAAAGAGCTACAGGATTTATTGCATTCAGCAGAACAGGTTGGAAAGCATACTTTGCAATGTGGTTTTGATTCCTTGGAGGCCTCTTGCAGGGCTGCCGTAACTGGATCTGTGATAAGAAGGCATGCCTGGCTCAAGGAGCAAAATCTGCCTGATCATGTTAAAGCTAAATTGTTGGATGCCCCTTTACAGCATGATAGTCTGTTTGGTAATAAGGCAAAAGAGGTTTTAAAGAAAATGGAAGACAAAGCTAAATCTATGCAAACTGTAAAAGATTTCTTGCAAGTGCAGCCACCCAGGTTCAGTAGGCACTGGCCTACTAATAATTGGTCCTTTCCTGTGTCCAGCAGAGCCACGCAGGGCAAACCCAGGCGCTCAAAAGGCTCCAGATATCAATCACAGGGATCTTACAGGTCAAAGCAATGGGGTCCCTCCACCTCAAAATCTGGAGGTAACAAAGCACAGCCCTACAGTAAGCTGTCTCGATGACTTTCCTCTAGCATCTCCTAGCACTTATCTTTTGGCAGCCCCCGTGGGGGAAAACTAGCACCTAATGCTCAAAATTGGCAGTTAATTACCCAGGACAAGTGGGTGTTAAACATAGTATTCAAGGGGTACAGATTTCATGTCCATACTTTGCCAATTTCAAACAGATGGCCAGATCTGCCATAAAACCAGTGGACAGAGGCCCAGAAACAAGTCATGTCCCTCATGGATTTGGGGGCTATTCAACCAGTACCAGAAAAGGAAAAAGGACAAGGATTTTACTCTACTTTTCCTGGTACCCAGAAAAGACAAATCATTGCGTCCAATACTGGACTTATCGATTTTGAACACGTTCCTGGACATTCCAAAATTCAAAATGCTGACTTTACAACAGCTACTGCCTATGCTAGGCAAGAATGCCAAGTTAGTAACTCTAGACTTAAGAGGCATACCTGCATATCCCAATAAGGGATTCTTGCAGAAGATACCTCCGCTTCGAAGCAGGTTTTTTGCATTACCAATTCTCTGCACTGCCCTTTGGCTTATCTACTGCGCCCAGGGTCTTTACAAAGTGCCTGACACCAGTAATTGCATTCTGCAGACAAAGAAACATTTAAATTTTTCTTTATCTGAACGATTGTCTCATTCAGGCAGAGGACAAGGACACTCTTCAACAACTGGCGTTTGTAAAAAGGCTTCTAGTATGCCTAGGGTACACCATAAATGAAAAGAAATCACAACTGGTACCCTCTCAAATAATTACATTCCTGGGTACAAGCTTGAATACAACTGCCCAGATGGCTTATCTCACGCCAGACAAACAAATGCAATTGATAACTGGGTTTTTGTTGCCATTTGTTTGAAGTATGTTATCTGCAAGACAAATTCTGCAGGCTTTGGGGTTCATGGCATCCTGCATTCTACTAATTCCATATGCGAGACTGCATATGAGGAAACCTCTATGGTACCTAAAAAGTTTATGGAGTCAACATTGTCACAGCCTGGAAACAATGATTCCTCTCATTCCCTGCCTACAACAGGAGTTTCTTTGGTGGGCAGAGACATGTCACCAAAACATGGGACTGTCATTCACTCTACCCCCTGCCACCCAAACCCTAACTACAGACGCATCAGATTATGCTTGGGGGGCCCACCTGGCAGGGAGATGCATTCAGGGCAAATGGAGCCCAAACCAAATGCATCTACATATCAACCAGAAAGAAATGCTAGCTGTTCAGAATGCTCTGACAGCCTTCAAGGACTTAACTTCATCCAGGACAACTACTGATAAAGACAGACAACACCACAGTTATGTGGTACATAAGCAGGGGGATACCCATTCCTACCCCCTTTGCAGACTAGCCATGGCCTTGTGGAACACAGCCTTGACTTACCAAATACATCTTCAAGCTCAATTCCTGCCAGGAAAGCAAAATATTCTGGCAGACAACCTAAGTAGAAATCTTGTGGACCCGCAGGAATGGAAACTGGATTCACAAATCTTCAGCATGTTAACACAGAAGTGGGGAAGCCCAGACATAGATCTGTTTGCCTCTCCCCAGAACTATCAGTTGGACAAATTCTGCACAAGAACTCATCACAAAAAAGTATGGAAAGTGGATGCTCTATCCTTCAGCTGGAAAAACCTATCCCGTCTATGCCTTTCCCCCTCTACCTCTACTCTCCAAGGTCTTACTAAACGTCAGACAGGAAAAACCAAAAATTGCTCCGGACTGGCCTCGCCAACACTGGTACCTGCTTCTAAGGAATATGTCACACCTTCCTCCGTGGTACTTGCCTCAAACACTTCATCTGTTGTCTCAGCAGAACCATCAAATTCTGCGCACTCAGCTCCAAACTCTGAATCTTGCAGCATGGCTAATCAACTAATTATTTCAAACCGCATCTCTCAGTAAACCTGTGATGGATGTCATTTTGGAAGTCAAAAGGCCTAGTACTAGAAAATTTCATGCTGATAAATGGAAGAGATTATGTGCTTGGAACCAAGCACAAGGAATAGACACAGCAAAGCCCAATATTCCTCAGATTTCACAAAAATTAACTGAGATGCTTGACAAAGGCCTATTTTTTTCTTCAATAAAAATCCATGCCTCTGCCATCTCAGCTCATTACAACACAGAGCCTCCCGCTTTTCTCATCCACTGCTAAAGCAGTATCTCAGGGGGGCCAAACATTTAAGGCCTCCCAGGAGAGCGCCAACTCCTGCATGGGACCTCAATTTTGTGCTGGAAAAACTCACCCCTGCCTCCTTTTGAACCAGCAGCTACTGCGGATATAAAATTTCTTTCTTGGAAGACAGCTTTTCTTTTGGCAGTCACTTCAGCTAGAAGGGTTTCAGAACTACAGGCTCTCATGGCAGTGGAGCCTTTCGTTATTTTTTACCAGGATAGGGTGGCCATCAGGACCAATCATTTTATGCCTAAGGTGGTATCCAGTGTGGCTCTTAACCAGACCATTCACCTGGCAACTTTTTTCCCAAATCCACAGAACAAGGGGGAGCGGATTCTGCATTCATTGGATGTACACAAACAACTAAGATTCTACTTAAACAGGACAAAATCTCTAAGAAAGACTGAGCAAATACTGGTAGCATTTGCTGCAGGTTCAGAGGGGAAGGCTATATCAAAGCAGACTATTTCTAAGTGGATAAGCCATTGCATTCGTTTCTGCTACTTGCACCATGGTAAACCTGTGCCCAAGGGGATCGGATCCCATTCCAGCAGGGCTGCCTCTACTTCAGCAGCTTTTCTCAGAGGGGTCCCTACCAGAGACATTCTAGAAGCTGCTACTTGGAGCTCAGTTCATACGTTCACAAAGCATAATCATTTACCTCTCCTCTAAATCTAGGGCAGGCTTTGCCACTGCAGTCCTGCAGGGCATTATAGCTGCTCCTAATGCTGTTTAGTTCCATCCTCCCAACCACAGCTTTGGGATTCTACCCAAATGTAATGACAGCAACAGTGAAACACGAAGAACATAGTACAGTTGTGTACACTTGCTATAAATGTAGATGTTCGAGTGTATTCACTGTTGCAGTCTGGGTTACCCACCCGCCAGCCCTCTTTCTATACCTTTTCTTCCTTCACTGTACTCAAAAGACTTTGTGGTGTATTTGCTTTTAGTTGAAGGTAAATTTTATGTTTCTAAAGTGCACTTATATATTTACAGTTTATATATATATTTTTCCTCCCCATTTGGGGGGCACCTGACATTTGGGGCAAGAAAAACTGATTAAAATGGCGTCGGCTGCATGTTTTATACCCCTGACGACCTGACGTCATGGAAGAGGAGACAGCAACCGATGCAAGACCCAAGACTTTATTCAGGCCGACTGAGGACAATCTGCTAGCAGATTACCCCAGTGTAATGACTGCAACAGTGAATACACTCGAACATCTACATTTATGGTAAGTGTACACAACTGTACTTTTTGTATCACTGAAATAGTTTTTAACTTCCTGCTTCCAGCTACTCCTGGTTGCATTTTTTTATAATTAGATCTTGATATCATACCTTCCATTAAATTAATCAGGAATCAAAATCAGTGCAGTACCTTTTCCCCTCGCCAACCCGACCCATCAGGCAGTAAGGATATCTCCTTACTTTAACTAGTCAACACAGCCCCACTCATTTAAACTGTCACATGTACATATTCCTGTTCCCACTGTTTCATAGTGCAGTAATCCAACATGTGCAGCTTCCTTCCTTTACTATTCCGTATGTAGCATAACCAAAAGGACGTATCACATCACCTACAGTTACACTCACATATATGCAAATAGAGTCTGCACTTCTTATAAACTGTTTCCAAATTTACATATTCTGTAAATTAAGAAACTACACTTAATGCACCTTATCTACTAATTACCTTTAGTAAAAACAGCTGATTTAACTGCCATCAGGCACACTTAATGGTACACTGGCAAATAAGTACATTAGAAATTAAATTTAAACACTCACTGCCACAATCTTTTCTCGTTGCATAAAGCAGAGGCATTGCTTGTGACAATGCAGGACCCAGGATCATTACATCCTTCTCACAGTCACCTCTATTGTATTATTAGACGTTCTACATCTCTTCTGAATATTTTTTCTCTTTTGACTGTATATAATTTTTAGACTTTATTTTTAGTAAACCTTCTTTGAAAAGAATCCTGATCTCATTTTGTGAAGTTATTTCTAGAAGATCTTGGTGTAGTCATTGGATTGAAAGCCTCGTTTATATCTATTCATCTGATGTCAATTTTCATTCTGTCCTCAACTGATGGGTTCAGATCCGACTCTGCCATTACTAAAACTCTTGGTAACCAAGAACTCTGGTGTTTCTCCCTTACCCATAGTGCACCAATCCCAAGTTACCTCAGATCTCGTTTGCCACTTTCAGCAAAAGACGTGGTTGACCTTTCTCTCGAGCTTTTTAGAGATAAGTGATTATTATTATTATTCTGTCTTCCTGTATTGTCTTATATTTTCTAATATTTATATATTACTTCTCCCTTACCTTCATATAGCATCACATTTCTTGTTACCATAGTTTGTAAAAAATTATTTCCTTATCTTTGCTTTTCGTACATGGCATACTACTTAAATTACTATAGTTGGTAATTTCCTTTCAACACTTAGTGTAGCTGTATTACCATCTCTGGTAGTTTTTCCTTCCTTTTTTTCTTCAAAACAAAAGAAATAATAAATCCTGTTCGTTCTTAAATTTCCATCCTATATAGTGTATGTCACAATCCCAGCGATAACCTCCAAAGATCCTCACCTCTAAGACTTAAGCAGGACAAAAATTAAAAAACACAAGGATGAGGAACCACCACGATGATGCTGCAAAAGGATTCTTCTTTATTAATACAAAAGGAAGATGAGCGCTTTCTCGTACACACTGTACGCTTCTTCAGATCTAGTTTACATTGAATCTAGCAAGGCTTATATAGTGCTACTAATCAGTAAAAGCAGTAAAAATACTGAATCCATTAACTAATTAATCAATCAGTATCTAAAACAAAAGCATAAGACTAACTAATCATCACAGATAAAATCAGTTGCTCACTAAGGCAACTAGGACACTTGTTAATTACTGCAGACTGCAGCATTAAGCATAGAAACCAAAGTTAAGAACTTTTATAACATTTAGAACCAAATGCAGTAATAAATGATTATATGTGTCACATATTACAAAAGACCATGGGTAGAAATCATCTATAGAAGTATGAAAAATTCAATCAACGACTAAAAAGATATACAAACTGTATATGTGAAATACATGCCGTTATGAAAAATTGGTGTCATAAAAATGATTTATGCATAGTACATAGTAGGTAATTCTAAAAACTCTCAGTTGCTCTGGATGCATATTCTACTTAGGCAATCAGTATTATATGCAAAATAGTCAAAATGGTCAAAAGCATAATGTCACCATAAAATAGCTGTCACTATTAGAAACCTATGTCGCTATGAAAAACATAGATTATCATACACAGGATAGTAATAAAACTTAAAATATCGCTATAGAATATTAAACTAAAAGTTACAATCTAAATTTAACTAGAATCATGGGTCTACTTATATGTTCAAAGTGAGGTCGGTATTCCCTGGCTTGACAAAAACCGTACAGAAAAACCATACAGAAAAAACAGACCGTAAAAATATATTTAGGAGAACAGAGTCAATAAAACATCATAATGATGTAACTAATAAAAAACAATGAGTAGTGTCAGCATGGTAGGTTTAGACTAACTCTACCTCAACAACGAACCCTTAAAAACGTGTATAAAATATGTAAAAAACATATAAAAGCACACAACTTATATCTTACAAAGGTCCTAGTTATACGAGTAAATGGCCATCTTCTAAAGAATATATCGTAAAACATTGAGACCAAAAGGTGTAAAAGATATAGGATATACATCTAATAAAATACTCATAAAGTGCATACTGTTATATATAAAATATGTATAATAAAATAAATAGATATATTATAAGATTATTAAATATAGTAATAAATATAATAAATAAATATTTAACCATATAACATGAAACATAGTTATTTATATTTGTATTTATGTTATAATTAATTACAAAAACATCAATAATAAATATATAAATATATATATATGATGAATCAATAAATATGATGAGTCAATCAATATAAAAAACACAAATAAAATATTCTTGATAAATAATATAAGTGTTCAAGAATGTGTATACAATCATAGTATAAATGTATGTATAATCAATATATGTGTAAGACAGAAAGGTATAAATTACTTAGAAGAAATCAAGAATAAAAACAAATTGACCAACGAAAAAAGTTCAGAAATACATAAATCTAGAAGTATCTGAGGACTATTTAAGTGTTATAAACTATAGCAGACACATTGTTATTTCAGACTCCTTTTTTTCAGGACTGATCTTATACTGACATATTGATTTAAACCTGGAATATAGTGTGCTTTAAATCTTAAGATCCATTGTAGCTCTATACTCTCTAACTCATTAAAAGTATCACCTTTCCTGTCACTTGGGGATACTAATTGTAGTGTTCTGAATCTGAATCTGTGCTCTGGATTGTTCAATATGTGTTTAGTTAGAGCACTCTTCTGATCTTTCCTCCTTATATCATAGATATGGTTGTAGATGCGTTCCTTCAGGGATCTTGTTGTCATCCCAATGTAGAACGCATCACAATCCAGACAATTAGCTAAATAAATTAAATTAGAGCTAGTGCAAGTTGATCTAAAGCTTGGTTTAAAATTAATGTTTAACTGGGGGTGCTTAAATTCTATATCTCCCGAAATGTATATGCACATGTTGCATTTTTTACATGGATAGGTCCCTATCTCCTTCAGGCTAATTAATTCTGCCCCTAAGTTATTTGGTATCTTGCTAGTAGTCCTGTGTGTCTCATCGTCTGATTTTTCAATGCATAACAGTCTCTTAAGATTCTTACTATTGGTGTATAAAAAACTAGGTTTAGCCCCTATAATGTCCCTCACCTCATCATTGGTAAGTAATATACACCAATTCTTACGAATAATGTTGGTAATGTTTCTATTATCACTGGTGTACCTAGTTTGAAAGGGTATAGTTTCTTTATATGACTTAGATACAGTGTATGTCTGGTGAGACCCCTCTCTATAAACAGAAGGGGTGGGGGTGAGTCCAGTTAGTAATTTCACTCGCTGGATCAATTGTCTATCATAATTCCTTTCTATGAACATGTCTTCTAATCTCATTATTTGTTCTGTCTTGTCATTCTGACCTTGACATAATTTGTTGACTCTCATATGCTGACCTTTAACAATGTTTTGAAATATATGCCTGGGATGCATGCTACTGTATTCTAATAGTGTGTTCTTCCAACAAGGTTTCCTGAAAATAGTATGACCTAGTTTACCATGTTCATCTTTAGTAATAGTAATATCAAGAAAATTAATTTCAGTCATAGAATATTCAAAAGTGAATCTAAAGAAAGATGTCGTAGTTTCTAAGTCTTCCACTAAATCTAAAAACTCTTGTAATGTGCCACTCCAAAAAATTATAATGTCATCCACGAATCTTTTATAGAGTAGCATTTTATCAAAACAAACATGATTAAACAAATGCATACACTCCCAGTAGTAGACAACAAGGTTTGCATAGGTGTTTGCGCAGGGAGTGCCCATGGCCACTCCCCATTGTTGCAAAAACAATCTCTTGTCATACATAAAAACATTGTTATTGAGTACAAGGTCTAAAACAGCATTTAGTAGAATCCTGTCATCATTGCTATAGCTATCAGTGTTTAGCAAAATATGTCTAATGGCCTCTGATCCATAGCCGTTGGGAATAGAAGTAAACAAATTTTTCATGTCCATAGTAATTAGGATACTGTCTTTAGGGATACCTTCTTTAAAACTAGCTAATACTTCTAATAGTTGATAAGTATCCTTTAAAATTGAGCTTATCTCATTAATAATAGGCCTAAGCTTCCTTTCAATGTAAACTGACATCGTTTCAGTAACCCACCCTTCTCCCACTACTATGGGTCGTAGTGGTGGTGGTATTATCCCTTTATGTATTTTCGGCAGCCCTTTTTCCCACTGTTTCATAGTGCAGTAATCCAACATGTGTGCAGCTTCCTTCCTTTACTATTCCGTATGTAGCATAACCAAAAGGACGTATCACATCACCTACAGTTACACTCACATATATGCAAATAGAGTCTGCACTTCTTATAAACTGTTTCCAAATTTACATATTCTGTAAGTTAAGAAACTACACTTAATGCACCTTATCTACTAATTACCTTTAGTAAAAACAGCTGATTTAACTGCCATCAGGCACACTTAATGGTACACTGGCAAATAAGTACATTAGAAATTAAATTTAAACACTCACTGCCACAATCTTTTCTCGTTGCATAAAGCAGAGGCATTGCTTGTGACAATGCAGGACCCAGGATCATTACATCCTTCTCACAGTCACCTCTATTGTATTATTAGACGTTCTACATCTCTTCTGAATATTTTTTCTCTTTTGACTGTATATAATTTTTAGACTTTATTTTTAGTAAACCTTCTTTGAAAAGAATCCTGGTCTCATTTTGTGAAGTTATTTCTAGAAGATCTTGGTGTAGTCATTGGATTGAAAGCCTCGTTTATATCTATTCATCTGATGTCAATTTTCATTCTGTCCTCAACTGATGGGTTCAGATCCGACTCTGCCATTACTAAAACTCTTGGTAACCAAGAACTCTGGTGTTTCTCCCTTACCCATAGTGCACCAATCCCAAGTTACCTCAGATCTCGTTTGCCACTTTCAGCAAAAGACGTGGTTGACCTTTCTCTCGAGCTTTTTAGAGATAAGTGATTATTATTATTATTCTGTCTTCCTGTATTGTCTTATATTTTCTAATATTTATATATTACTTCTCCCTTACCTTCATATAGCATCACATTTCTTGTTACCATAGTTTGTAAAAATTTATTTCCTTATCTTTGCTTTTCGTACATGGCATACTACTTAAATTACTATAGTTGGTAATTTCCTTTCAACACTTAGTGTAGCTGTATTACCATCTCTGGTAGTTTTTCCTTCCTTTTTTTCTTCAAAACAAAAGAAATAATAAATTCTGTTCGTTCTTAAATTTCCATCCTATATAGTGTGGTATTATGGCAGAAAAAGGCCCTTCTAGGTTTAAAAAGTATGTTAAGTGCGGGCACAAACTAATAATGTCTGATGCCCACACTGTGTTTATTCCCCTGGGCCTTTACATCTCCAAGAAGATTGTTCTGTCTGCTATGGCTTTAATCCCAGGGCTTTGGTAGAAAGAAAGAAAGAATAAACTTGCATTGGAAGCCTTATTATCGTCTGCTTTTGGAGACCAAAACCATCCACCTCATCCTCCCCAGTTTCAGTGCCATCGTGGAAAAGGCATAAGGTAGATCTGGTAAGATCAAAGAGATGTTCTTTGTGTTTCACTGTTGCAGTCATCACATTTGGGTTATCTGCCTGCAGGTAGCCCTCAGCCGGCCTGAATACCAGAGTCTTGGGATTTCTGTGTCAGATGCGGTCACTTCTTCCATGACATCAGGGGTATAAAACATGCAGCCGACGCCATTACATCAGTTTTTCTTGCCGTGCAGTGCCAGTCGGCTGACTCCTGAAATTTTTGTTTTAGAGTTTCAGACCTGAAGTCTTCTAAAAGATAAGTACTCTGTTGGGGATCCTTTTTTCTTGCTCTAACCAATGTCAGAAAAAATTAATTGTCTTGCCTGTGGAAAGCAAATATCTCATAGAGATTTTCATTCTTACTGCATCGTCTGTTTAGGCCCAGACCACGGCGTCCCTCGCTGTCAGTTTTGTGCCTTGTTCAACGCCCGAACTATCTGTCGTCGGGCAATTTTTGTAGCGAAATACTTTCGCTCTCTATCTCTGTTCTCCAAAACGGCGTTGGTACGCCATCTAACTACCGATCTTCCAAAAAAAACGGAAAGATAGACAAAGACAGACCACGTAGGTCGAAAACTGCCGACGACACTACTGTTAAACTAGTCGCCAGTTCGCCGGTACTCAGTGAAGCTCTTTCGCAGCCCCTGATACCCGCTTCTACAGAATCGCAAGCCTCTACTGAGACCCATTCGGAGTCCGGTATGCCGCGAGATGCTTCGACTATGGAACCTGTGGATGTCTCTACCTTGGATGGGTTCAGAGCCGCTGTGCAAGCACCGGCTTCTGAGGGCGTATTCAGGCCTACTGATTTCCATATTAAACCGATGACTTTGTTTCAAGCCAAAAATACTGAACTCAGGCCTAAAGTTCGCACTACACTTAGGAAGCCAATGACCAAAGCGCATTGTCAGTCCCATAGGCCTCAAAAACAAATGATTAGAATGGCTGAAGACCTTATTACCTTAATTAGGGGAAGCCAGCCTTCCCCCCTCAGAGACCTAGAACTGATTTTCCTTCTGATTCTTTTGATCAGTAATCTGATATCTTTGTTCCTTCTGACTACCAGGACATACCGTTATCTACCTATGAGGATTCTGATGCAGAGGATTCCATTCCCTCTGCCTCCCCTCAAGAAGATTTTTCTTTTGGTGAAACCCTACATACCCTTAGGGAGCATTTCCACTGAGAAAGCCAGGACTACTCTCGGTCCAAAATGAGACTCAGGGCATTTTTAAACGTGCTTCAGCACAGGCCTCTAGCTATCCCTCCTGTTCTGGAGATTGTAGATGTTTTCTTGGAATCCAGCCTTACGCCGGATACTTTGCCTCCAGCTCTCAGGAAACCTGACCGGTACTGTAGAGTACCTGACTCTCAAATTCCTTTTCAAGAATCCTACTGCGGATCCAGAGACCATTTCCCAAGGACCAAAAGGCATTAAGGCTACTACTGCCAAGAATCATACCCCCTCTGACAGGGATTCTAGGGCTTTAGACAGACTGGGTAAGAAGGTATACACTCTGCTACTCGGCCATTAGGGCTTTAAATTGCCAGTTTCGTATGTTAAAGTATCAGCAGCATATTATTATGGGGCTGATGAACAGAAAACAATGTTGATTCCTGACTCTGCAGAACGCAAAGATTTACAAGAGTTGATGCATTCTGCTGACCAAATTGGTAGACCTACTTTGCAGTGTGGTTTTCATGCTTTAGAAGCATCTTGTAGTGCTGCTGTCACTGGGTCTGTTCTTAGAAGGCATGCTTGGCTTAAGGAGCAAAACTTGCCAGATCATGTCAAAGCAAAATTACTGGATGCACCCTTAAACCAAGAGCGCCTATTTGGCAATAAAGCAGAAGAAGTTCTCAAAAGGATGGTGGAGAAAGCTAAATCTATGCAAACTGTTAAAGATTTTTTACAAGTACAGCCACCTAGCTTCAGTAGGCATTGGCCTTCAAAACACTTGCTCTTTCCAGTCCCTTCCAGGCCTTCTCAGCCCAAACCCAGGGGCAGCAGACCCCCAAGAGTTCAGTCTCAGGTTATGCACAGATCCAAGCAGTGGGGTGCTCCCACGTCCAAAACTGGGAGTAGTAAGCCACCCCCCCATGGTGAACTTGTACAATGACTTATCCCTTAACTCCCACCAAGCCTTGCTCAAGTACTTGCACCTTTAGGAAGAAAACTCGCTCTGCATGCAAAACACTGGGAATACATTACCCAAGACAAATGGGTTTTAAACATTGTTTCCTTAGGATACAGATTCCACTTCCACTCACTCCCAACCCTAAGTGGATGGCCAGACCTCCCCCCAAACCAGTGGGTGGAGGCCCAAAAGCAAGTACTTTCTCTCCTCAGCATCAAGGCTATTCAACCTGTCCCAGCAGAACAAAGGGGACAAGGCTTTTATTTGACTATTCCTGGTACCCAGAAAATAAATCTCTTGGTGTCCTATGTTGGATTTATCTATTCTCAACACCTTTCTGGTGGTTCCAAAATTCAAAATGCTAACTATCCAACAGATACTTCCTATTCTAGCCAGGGATGCCTGGCTGGCAACCCTAGACTTAAGAGGCTTACCCTGCACATTCCCATAAGGGACTCTTGCAGGAAATACCTCTGCACTTCCCTCTGGCTTATCAACTGAGACCAGGGTATTCACAAAGTGCCAAGCTCCAGCCATTGCTTTTTGCAGGCAGAGTAGTATTCAGATTTACCCATACTTGGACGATTGCCTGATTCAGGTGGAAAGTCAGGACTTGCTACTACAGCACCTGGCATTTGTAAAGAGACTTCTAACTTCACTGGGGTACACATCAACGAAAATAAATCACACCTAGTACCCTGACAACAGATTATATTCCTGGGAGCAAGCTTGAACACAGCTTCCCAGATGGAATTCCTCACTCCAGATAAACAAATTTATTTGACAACTTACTTCAACCTACTGGCCACAAAAACCCATCTATCTGCAAGCTCTGGGGTTCATGGCCTCTTGCATTCTGTTAATTCCATATGCAAGACTGCATATAAGGAAACTTCAGTGGTATCTAAAACGTCTATGGTGTCAACATTCTCAGGACCTAGAAACAATAATTGCTATCATTACGTGTCTAAGGGCAGAGGCCTGCAACCACAACAAGGGACTCTCTTTCACTCTACCCCCTGCTGCTCAAACCCTAACAGACGCATCAGGCTATGCATGGGGGGCTCACATGGCAGGGCAGTACATTCAAGGCAAATGGAACCCAAAGCAGATACACCTGCATATCAATCAAAAATAAATGTTAGCTGTACAGAGTGCTGTACAGAGCCTTCAAAGGCCTTATTCTTCCAGGACTACTATTGGTAAAGACAGACAACACCACAGTTATGTGGTACATAAACAAGCAGGGTGGAACACAGCCTTGAGCAACCAAGTGCACCTACAAGCTCAGTTCCTGCCAAGCAAACTAAATTCACTGGCAGACGACTTAAGCAGAAATCTCATGGACCCACACGAATGAAAGCTGGAACCCAAAATATTCAAGCTTTTGGGGAACAGGTGGGGGGGACGCCAGAGGTGGACCTGTTTGCTTCCCCTCAGAACTATCATTTAAACAAATACTGCACCAGAACTCCCCACAGCCAAGCTTGGAAGGTGGATGGCCTTGTTCTTTTCCTGGGAAAGCCTCTCACTCTATGCCTTTCCCCCCTCTGCCTCTCCTCTCAAAGGTTTTACTAAATATCAAACAGGACAAGCCAAGGACAATCCTGATTGCACCAGACTGGCCACACCAGCACTGGTATCCTCTTTTGTGCAGTCTGACAGTGCGACAACCATGGCGCCTGCCTCAGACCCCATCCCTACTGTCCCAGCAGGGGGGCCAAATTCTGCACATTCAGCTTCAGACCCTGAACCTTGCAGCCTGGCTAATCCCCTGAACTCACCTCTAGCAACCCTCAGTAAGCAGGTGCTGGATGTCATTCTTGAGGCAAGGAGGCCTAGTACTAGAAAATCCTATTCAGAAAAGTGGAAAACATACTGTTCCTGGAGCCAGTCTCAAGGGATGGGCACAGCTGTGCCCAGCTTACCTCGTATACTAGATTACTTAACAGAAATGCTCAACAAGAGCCTATCCTTCTCTTCAGTTAAGATTCATGGCTGTGCCATGTCAGCTCATTATAATACTGAGCCACCCCTCTTCTCTCATCCTCTGTTAAAACAGTTCCTTAGAGGGGCCAACAATTTAAACCCCCCAGGAGAGCTCCCACTCCAGCCTGGGACCTTAACTTTGTATTGGGAAAACCTACACCCCCCCCCCCCCCCCCTTGAACCGACTGCTACAGCAGAGTTGAAATTCCTCTCATGGAAAACAGCTTTACTTCTAGCCATCACTTCAACAAGAAGAGTGTCTGAACTGCAGACCCTTATGTCAGTGGAACCCTTCATTATCTTCCATGTGGACAGGGTTCCCTCAGGTCTAACCCATCTTTTATGCCCAATGTGGTGTCTAGTGTGGCTTTTAACCAGTCCATTCATTTGCCTACTTTTTTACCTAATCCTCAAAATAAAGGGGAATGGATGCTGCATTCTGTAGACGTGCACAGACAGCTTAGATTCTGTTTGGACAGGACTAACCCTCAGAAAATCTGACCAGCTGCTAGTCAGCTTTGCTGCAGAGGCAGAGACAGAGGGGAAGGCCATTTCAAAGCAAACCATATCTAAAGGGATAGCACACTGCATCCATTTCTGCTACAAACACCATGGAAAACCTACCCCCAGTGGATAAGAACACATTCCATTAGGGCTATATCTACCTCTACTGCATTTCTCAGAGGAGTCCCTAGCAGAGACATCCTGGAAGCTTCAACCTGGAGCTCTGTACATACTTTAAGCAAACATTACTACTTGCCTGTCTTCTAAATCCAGAGCTGGATTTGCCACAGCAGTCTTACAGGGCCTGATTGCCAGGCCTAATGTTTCTTAATCTACCTCCACCCTTCTTTAGCTTTGGGAATCAACCCAAATGTGATGACTGCAACAGTGATACATGAAGAACCTAGTACAGTTGTGTACACATATCGTAAATGTAGATTTTCGAGTGTATTCACTGTTGCAGTCCTGGTTACCCTCCCTCCAGCCCCCTGATTGTTTTTACTTTCACCTATCCTTTTTGGTTTGGCATATCTTATACTATGTGTATTTGCTTTTTGCTGGGGGTGTTCCGCACCATATAACTGCTTCCTATTTTGGGGGCACCTGACATTTGGGGCAAGAAAAACTGACGTAATGGCATCAGCTGCATGTTTTATACCCCTGACGACCTGACGTCATGGAAGAAGCGACCGCATCCGATGCAGAAATCTCAAGACTCTGGTATTCAGGCCGGCTGAGGGCTACCTGTAGGCAGATAACCCAAATGTGATGACTGCAACAGTGAATACACTCGAACATGTACATTTATGGTAAGTGTACACAACTGTACTTTCCTCCCCCCTCCCCGATCTGAAAAAGAAAAATGTTATTCATGGAACTGCCTCAAGCCTTGTATATCTATCCAGGACAAGATACTCGCCATCCACAGATCTGGTGCCTTCAAGGGTGGCCTCACCCTTTTTAGAGCATCACTGACCTTGGTCCCCCTCTATTGTTTCCACTCGTTCTTCCAGAAGTTTGACAGAGGAAGATGTGGAAAGAGTGGTGAGGAAAATCAGATGGATATCTTATCAGCTCCTACCCCTTTGGGGTCAGGAGGGCCATTCTTCGACTACACCCCTGCTACAAGTTCCTCCTCTGACTCCATCTGTTTCAGTCATCTGTTTCAGAGTCCCTGGGTCTGTGTCTTCCATCTTCATCTGGCTCGCATCCAGAGATAGCAAGAAGTTTACTCTTGAGTGCTCCGGTTCAGTCGGATTTGGAGGGCTGTCGGAGCCAAAGCTTCCCTGTTGGATCTGAGGTGTTGAGTGTACTCTGAATTTGTTGATGTCTCTGCCTCTTGGAGTCATGGCACTGAATAGCTTGGCTATGGCTTCCACCTTGGGGAGATTGCTTTTGGAGTGTGCGAGGACAGCAGTCAAAAAGCTTGTCTTTTTGGAGATGAGGTCTTCTCTTTCTCTGGTGTGGTTTGCCTTTGAGGATGGGAAGAGGGTTTTTTTCTGCCCCGACAGAATGGACAGATCCAACCCCTCAAATCTTCAACCTTCCATTGGAAGTGTATGCACTTGGAGTCTCTTCACTCTTTACCACAGAGACAACCAGTCTGAGCAACCCCAGGCTTTCCAGCAGGGTATAATAGTTTCTCCCGATACCTACCCAGAGCATCCCACTGAGGAAGTCCATCAGAAGTACAAGAGAAAGCACTTGGACTCTCCTCAAGAGTCAGTCATGGAGGATATAGACTTTGATGAAGGTGAAGTGTCCCCATGGGTCACCTCCTGAAGGTGTCTCATTTGGAGACATCCTTGAGATATTAAAACACAGATCCTACATCCGAGGAGTCGGTATTCCTGGAGACTTTTCGTACTGGCCTATCTCCTGGGTTACTCTGCTTGCCAGTTGGATCTTTTGGCAGGCGTGGAAGGAACCTGACACAGTTGAACCCATAATCAGGAGACTGGACAAGATTATGGCACCACCTTCAGATAAGCATCTTTGGGGTAAAGAGGTGCTTGTTGATGCCATGGTCATGATGGTAGCCACCAAAAAGGAATTTGCCGAAGAGAGTTCCACTGTTCATCCCCCTAACAGGGAGCCTAGGGGAATGGACAAATTTGAGAAGCATGTCTATGCTTCAGCAACCTTCGCCTTAAGGTTGTTGAATTGTTTGGCACATTTTACAAGGCTACAGAGGAATTTTATTAAGGAATTGTCAAATCCCCTCTCAGGATCTGTCTCTACAGAGGTCCAATCATCTGTGACTTCTCAGTTGTCTGCCTTGCAATCTGTTTTTAATTCTTCCATGAGGCTCATTTCGCATGTAGCTGAAGGAACCTCAAGGGCAGCAGGTTCAAGCATTTCTATCAGGAGACCTGCTTGGATGTGCTTATGTGATTTTGCAGAGCCCTTCAAATGTTTGTTCTTCAATATCTTTGTTTGGCCCCAAAGTGAAGGACACATTATCCAGGTGTGAGAAGGATGGAAAGACCCTCTCTGCAGTGGGCATACATTTTTAGATCCCTCAGAGATCGTTTTCAAGGAATCAATGTGGTGGTGAAAAGATGTGGTTCAGGAAATCCAAGGAAATCCTAGGGTCCTTTCTAGGACACCTGTGTAAAACATTTCCCCGCGAACAGAAAGGGGAACTCTAATGGTCAATGCTGCCCCCTGTGGCAGAGGAGGCCCGCAAAACCCCCAGGGATCCAGAGATTCTTTCTTGCGTAGACCCTGCCAGTGCTTCTGAAAGGATGCCCAGTTGTCCGCCTCTGGAGGCAATTTGGAGGCAATTATTCCTGCACTAGAGAGCCTGGCTAGACGTAACGAAAGATACTTTGGTGCAGAGGATTATTTACAGAGGCTATATAATGCCCTTTTCCCTTCCACCACCAATTTCAAGGAAACTCCCGTGTGTTCCACCCAGTCAGAGGGAAGAAGCAGCACTTCTAATACAGAAGCTGCTAGAAAGAGAGTCATCCAAGAGGTTGCACCAGGCCAGATAGAGTCTAGAACTTACTCAGGGTTTTTCTTTTAGTGCCAAAGAAAACAGTGGACTGGAGATCAATTTTGGATCTCAACAACTTTGAAAAGTCAGTTTGACACGCCAAGTTTCGGATGGTCACAGTTTAGTCTATTCTCCCTTTTTTGGGCAAGGTCGACTGGATGTGCTTGATAGACCTTCCGGATGCATACTGTCACACAAAGATTAACAGGTGATCCAAAAGGTACTTGCACTTCCGGCTGGGAGATGGTCATTACCATTTCAAAGTTCTTGCCCTTTGGTCTCACCACAGCCCCCAGGGTGTTCACCAAATGTGTGGCAGTAGTAGCAGCTCACTTGAGACTCCAGGGATTCTGGGTGTTTCCATATCTAGATGATTGGCTCATTACTGCCCTGACCAGGTATCAGTTGATATGGGCAAGAAATCAAATTTTTTAGACTTGTTCTCATCTGGGAATAACAGTAAACTATGACAAGTTTCAGCTGAAACCAACCCAAAATTTGGAATTCATAGGAGCAATTTTCAACACAAAGTCAATGATAGCTTCACTACCTCCCTCAAGGGTTCAAACTATAAGGTCATGGGTCAGAAAACTAATCAGTAGTACCAAGATTTCAGCCCACTTGGTCCTTCAAGCTCTAGGAGCAATGTCATTGGTGATAACACTAGTACCTTCAGCCAGATTTTACATGAGGATTCTCCAATGGATGTTAGCAACACAATGTTGATACTTTGGCAACCCATGTCAACCCTAATATGAATCACCCCGTTTATGCAAGAGAGATCTCAGGTGGTGGATTCAGTCGGATCTGGTTCTACAAGGCCGTCCATCCATTCCCCCTCAGCCTAGGGCCATAGTGACCAACGGGCACTTCCCAGTTGAGTGGGTGGGGCATTTTCTGGGGAAAATGGTCCAAGGCACTTGGTCCCCAGAAGAGGCCAACTTGCATATCAGTGTCCTAAATATTAGAGCAGTGCTTTTAGAGTTGCAGGCCTTCAGGATGCTGCCCCTTTGGTGATGATTGCAGTTCAGAAGGACAATATGTCGGTAGTTTATTACATCAACAAACAAGAAATGACCAGATCATACCACTTCTGTCAAGAAGAGCGCAGTGTGTGGCAGTGGACGAGCTCCTCCAACTACTTTCTCATAGCAATGTACATTCCAGGGAAGTCCAGTGTGATAACAGACAAACTGAGCAGGTGCATTCTTTGACCTCACAAGTGGTTCTCAACAAGAATGTGACAAAAATGATTTTTCGTTAGTGGGGCCAGCCTTGCTGTGCAATCTTTTTGCTTCTCCCATAAACAAGTGCAGCAGCTACTTTGCCCTTATACTCCCACAGGGGGAATCGCTGAGGGATGCTCTACTTCACAATTGGCCCCCAGTATACTTTATGCCAACCCACCAATCCCATTAATTCCAAAATTTCTACAGAATGCTGTCTGGTTGAAGAGCTAAGTCATCCTCATAGCACCATACTGGCCTCAACAGATTTGGTTTCCTTTCCTTTGGCCTCACTTAGTTAGTCAGCCTTGGATACTGGATCCGACTCCAGACCCTCCTGTCTCACCCGACTGGCATGATCCATCCCAACATTTTGAATTTCAGGCTGACAGCCTGGTTTCTCAAATTCTGTTAATGGCCAGACAACCAGTGCCATCTTCCCTGTTTGACGTATTTTTCTTTTATTTTTCCCATAAACCTTCAACAAGAAAACTTTGTACAAGTAAACGGAAAAGGTTTGCTGGGCACAAGATCATGTTGATCCATTTTCAGCTCCTATACATAACATACTCAAGTTTTTAACCTTACTTTTTAAAGAAGGGGCTAGTTCCTCAACCATTAAAGTTCAGTTAGCAGCCATATCAAATTTTCATATTGGATTCTAAAGTTCTTCACTAGTCTCAAACAAATTGTACAGAACTTTCTTGCGAGGCAGTCTACTTCTGATATCTCCATTTAGGGACCCCACTCCCCCATGGGATCTCAGTCTGGTACCCCCTTTGAACCAGCAGCTAAATGTGACCTTAAGTATCTTTCTTGGAAAACTGTTTTTCTAATAGTCATTACCTCTGCTAGAAAAATTTCAGAGATTTAAGCCTCATCTCCAAATCCTCCATACTTGATCTTTCACAAGGATAGAGTGACTCTATGAATTAATGCCTCCTTCCTTCCCAAGGTGGTGTCAGAATCTGATATGTCAGTCCATTAATTTGCCAGTATTATTCCCTAATTTTGCAAACAAAAGTGAGTACACGTTGCATTTATTAGATGTTCACAGACAATTACATTTTTACCTGCATAGAACAAAAAACATCAGGAAAACCAGTTATTTGTTTCCTTATCAGAATTGAAATTGGTCAAACCAGTCACAAAGGTAACTTTAGCCAAATGGCTAACTGATTGTATTTAGTTTTTCTCTAGGAAATTGGGTATTACCTTACCACAACAGATATGAGCTCATTCAACTAGGTTCATGGCAACTTTACTTTTTTTTTCCAGAACATCCATGGACAACATATGTGCAGCAGCAACTTGGGTTACTACCCATACTACTCATTACAAGTTTGATCTGGTTTCCAGGAGTAGAGCATTTGGTTCAACTGTGCTTAGAAATATCCTTCCTTAGAAGTCCACCTGGGATCATAGGTAGCTGGGGACTCTGTCCAATCAGTTGAGATAGAATGAAAATTGACATCATCAGATAAAGAAGTTACGTACTTTACCATAATGTTCCATCTGTGTTGTCCATTTTCCTTCTTCAGCTCCCCATCCATCAACCCCCATTCTTCTGTTCTCAAGCTTCTGGAAGAATGAGCTGTTAGACAGTCATTGTCCTTGTATTGAGCTGTATATATAGTTTTTCTGTATTGAACATATGCAGTTTTACATCTCCTATGTTTATACATATTAAACCTTTCCTTTCTGGTAAAAATCAGCATATTTCTCCCTAACGCAATTCAAATGCAACTTGGATAAATGGATGGGAAACTGGAAATTCATCCCTGGTTTGGCACCTATGTCTCTAATGGACACAGGTAACCTGTAAATGTCTCATCTCCCAGGCCCGTGCTTACACTTATCAAGGGTAGCAGAACTTGTCAGAGATTTGGGATGCATTACTAGGCTTAAAAAGGTCCTTGTGGTCGTTAGCCTAGTAAACACCTATGAACCTAAACAAGATCGGAGTTAACTTGGGGGTCGGTACATTATGGGTAAGGGAGAAGCTTGAGAGTTCTTGGTTACCACAAGCTTTAGTAATGGCCAAGTCAGATCTGAGGATCAGATCCAAACCCATCAGTTGAAGAAGGATGAAGATGGACAACACAGATGGAAAGCTATAGTAAGTACCTAACTTCTTTTTTTTTCTCATTTGCATGGCTGTGTACCATCTAGCCCTCCTCCATGATGTCTTGAGTCCATTCAGTTCTGCATTATGGGTATTGCAAGTGCAGGGAAGAAAGACAACCAGAAGGGCCATCATCCAGGCAGTCATCCAAGATAAATTGTAAACCCCCCCCCCCCCCCGGCCCAGCAGTGAAGATAGTTCTTAAAGCCTTAACCCCCATCCCATTGGCTCACATGAAGACTTGCATTACCGCATTGAGTCCTATGCTCTCATCTTGCTTTTATGTGCTTCCCCTGTCAAGCAGCAAGGGCTACTGTCACCAGCTTCAAATTGTCAAGGCCCTCTTGAATGGACATGGCTATTTTGGGACAATGCAAGACACTAATGTATAGTGGTGATCAGCTGATCAGAGCCACTGCCTTCCCCCCAGGTGGTTGATCCTGCTCCATCTACTTTTTTTTTTCCATCTTTCCCTCCCTAGTTCTTCTAGCATCTGAGCTATTTTGATTGTAGTCACAGCTTTATCCCTGTATACCACCAAGCTGAGCGCAACCTGCTTTTGTTACCTTGGTAGTTTCAGCTCTTAAAAATTGGGTTTTGGTTAGAACTTTTTTCTATAGTACTAGTGTATTTATCTTTTGTTTTTTGTTTTGTTTTTTTTTTCAGGTAGGACATTCAAAATGTTGATTTGTGTAATGTGTAACAATGCTATTTTCCAGACTATAAGAAGAAAAAAGAAAATTCAGATTCCTGTTGCCAGACCAGAAGCAAATCAAGTATCAGAGCATGAAGAAGATAGTTATGAGGAAGACTTGTATGATGAAAGAAGTGCACGGAGTGGACCAAGTGCATACAGTGGGGGGAAAAGAAGTGAGAAGAGTTTAAGGGATAGAAGTGCAAGCAGGGAACGAAGCTTATCACCCCGTTCAGATCGTCGATCTGTTTCTTCTAATTTGCCCTCAAGGCCAATCAAGGTCACTTTGGTAAAGTCAAGGAAAAATGAAGGTAAGCCTGTCATTACTGTAATATTTCAAAACCTTTAGATGTCCTGACTTGAGTCACAGTTGCAGTATTCCTAAGAGATGCTGACATCAGGCAAGGTTACCAAAGCTTTACCTTTGTAGGATGTACATCCAGGTGATGACTTCAGCTAATAAGCTTCAGGGTATAAAAGTGGCCATATGTACCATAGCCTCAGACTATCCCACTGGCAGCCCAAACGCAGGTCGTTGCAACCGAAGGCCTGTAATTGTTTGGTCACTGGGTACAGTAGCGTCACTTGTTAGATCAGGTAAGTGCCCAGTTAGGGAGCCTTCTGATTTCTTGCCAGTCTTTGCTAATTTTTGTTAGATGTCAGCTAGGAGGAAGTGCGAGTACGGTTGACAACTTCCGTGCAAAGACTTGCACACTAAGTGTCTTTTCTGTCTAGGCCTCGAACACAACTAGAAATCTTGTACCATCTTGCCAGTCTTTGTTACAAAAACCCTCTGAACTAACCAGTCCACTCATTACTTTTATTGAGACCTAGCATCTTAAACACTTGGCCCAGTCCACTATGTCAGAAGGCCCAGATGTAGGCCTACAACCTGAGAAAAAAACTGAGACCAAGAGACTATTCTCCAGCTATTGTCTTGTGATCGGATGCTACTGTTGAAGTGGTCGACCACGTAGTATGCCAATCATCTTCTCATAAGTCCTCTACTGCAACCTCCTCGGAGGCTGGTATGGCTGTTGAGGCCTTTGAATCATTGTAGCGGAGGGATTGTGGAATTCCTCAGATCTTTGTGTGGAAAGCGGTTCCTGTAACTCTCATAGAAGTGCTTCAAGGTTCAGAACCTCCTAAGCTTATTCAGGCTGATATCACCTCTGAAAAAGAAAAAAGAAAACAAAAACTTAAGCATTTGACGTCACCTTCTGCATCCAAGGAAAAAGAATGTTTTGCTTTTTCTCGGGGGCTTTTCAAGGCCATCATATCTTTGAAGCCCCTTTCTTTTGTAACTTTTCAAACCTCACCACATAAGTAAGCATTGGATTCCTCTTCTGTGATGTGGAACCGGAAAAGGTTTTGGATTTTTCTGTAGACTACTTGTCCCACTTACACTCTCTGGAACAGATTTCTTCAGATGGACTTTCACTTTCTCCAGACTACCCCGGAAGAGGCCTTCTTTGGAGAAGTTTTACAGAGCATGATGAAACATTTTAAATGAAAGTCCAGACAGATGGAGGTGCAGAAGAGATACTACAGTTTATTGTAGATGGGCACCCCTCCTTCCAATTCCACCTGTGCTGGAAGCTTACCCAGACACCTTGAAGGCTAACTCCTTGGCTCCAGACTCTGAACTTCCTGCTCCAAAAAGACCATATAGGTTTTACAAAGTTTCTGATTAACTCCAGTACGTTACAGACATCCTGTGGAAGACCCTGATGCAGTTTCTTTGGCGTTGGACAAATCTTCCAAGTTACTCCCTGGCACTAATGTTCTTCCCAATGCCAAAGAGCTGAGCAGTGGGCAGGTGGGGCAAGAAAGTTTATACTTCCGCCACACTAGCTTTTAGGCCTGCAAGTTATAAATCTCAAATGACAAAATACTTGTCAAGTTGTACAGTCTAAAAGCAAGACCATCACAGAGCCACAGACTCCAGTCTCAAAGCTGCTCGTGCAGTCTTCAGTGGTCCAGGCTTCCCAGTTAGCCAAGTACAGAATAAAATGTAGCTGTTATGCTGAGGATGCCACTGGTTCAGCGACCTGGCTAAGGAACCAGTCTATCCCAGAAGTTGTAAGATCTAAACTGTTGGACATCCCTTAGATATCAGTCTCCTTTTTGGCCCGCAAGCTGCTAGTCTCTTCAAGGCTTTGCAGGAACAGTGCAAAACTGTGAAAGATTGCTGCCAAGTCCTACTGTCCAATGTTCTAGGTACCACAGAAATTTTCCAGCTAAATCCACTTCCTTAGCCAGAAGAGATCTTGAGAGCTCCTTATAGACAAAGGAAAGCTCCCAAAAAAGGATTTCCAGAAAACTCTGAGGTATACTCCTTCTGGGAGGCCTCACTTCAGTAGCAGGCCACTGTTGCTGTCCCCACCCCCAACCCCACCCCATGCCACCACACTCTGTAAAAGACTTTCTATTTTTTCCTGTCTGGGAAACAACCTAAGACAAGTAGGGTTACTCTGTGTCTTAGGAGAACAGCCCAACTCCAGGGGGAATCCAGTCCCCTCTTCCTGACCAGCTACAGCTCATAAAGCCCATCTTGCAAGCTTTAATATCACAGGGAACCATAGAGTTAATTTCCCCATCCTTTTCAGGAAGGGGATTTTATTCCAGGCTCTTCCTGGTTCCCAGAAAAGGAGGGTCAGTGGATGCCCATCCTGTATCTCTCCAGGTGAGGCATTTTTTCTGAGTTCCCTCTTTCAGAATGTTGTCCCTGCAAACACTGCTGTCTTTTCTACTCCCTCAAGCTTTCCTTGTATCCTTAGGCCTAAAATGTGCTTACCTTCATATTCCCATTCACCCTTCCTGTGGAAAATATTTCATGTTCTTTATTGGATCATTATATTTTAATTTTATTGCTTTGCCTTTTGGTCTGTCTATGGCTCTAAGGTTGTTCACAAAGTGTCAGACTCCAGTAGTGTTCTTCTGCTAAACTCAAGGCATTCAAATTTTCCCATACCTGGACGACCTTCTACCCAGGCTGTATCCAGGAACATTCTCCTAAAGCACCTTCCATTACACAAGACAACTTTTGACCCTCCTGGGGTTCACTATCAATTGCAGAAAAAATCCTCGCTCACCCCTTCCCCAACAGCTGATCTTCCTGAGGTACCATGTAGGCATGTATTCCATGCATACATTTCTCAAGGGAGGTCACCTCTGTAGCCACTGAATTTCTACTGCTTTCCAGATTAAGATCATTGCCCAGCAAATGTTACCCCTCGCCAGATTACACATAAGGAAAACAGTGTTAACTGAAATCGGTATGGTTACAACACTTTTTTTTGGTGGAGCAACCAGGTTACACTCAGTCCAGTTCTTCATTCATTGCAATCCCACACAACAAAGTCCTGTTTATGGGTGCATCAGACAGGGCATGGAGGACTTGGACAAGAGACAAAAACAAACAAACTCTGCACACACAGTATAATTCCAGCAACTTTTATTTCAAAGCTTTCATATCCATAGATCCTTCCCCAGTGCTTAAAATACCTTATTCACAACATTCATTAAATAACACTTACGGCCAATCAAACAATTAAAAACCACCAATCGGGCAAGTCATTAAATATTTTATTTCAAACAAGTCTGCTTTAGTTTCAACACTGTTTTCAAACTAACATTAGCATTCATACCAGGAACCCTATTGGCACAAAAACTAATAATCCATTTGTGTTCACATAATTCCATATCTGATGTTAATCTTCTTTCCATTCATCACTGATGGGCTTGGTTCCGAGCCCTCTGAAACAAGTCGGCCTAATACAAAGCTTGTGCCAGCCAAAAAACTCTCGAGCTAAGCTTTTACCCATAGTGCCCTTCTCCCTGTTACCTCAGATCTTGTTTGCCGTGTAGCCATAAAGCCACGTTCAAGCCAAGTTCTCAGCGAAGTGGAAAACTTTTGATATCTTTTCTGGATATTTTGTGTATCTTATTCCTTGTTGGTAATTTTGACATTTCTTTAACTTTGAAGCCCTCTTTTTTCCCTTCAAGCTTGTGCCAGCCAAAAAACTCTCGAGCTAAGCTTTTACCCATAGTGCCCTTCTCCCTGTTACCTCAGATCTCGTTTGCCGTGTAGCCATAAAGCCGCGTTCAAGCTAAGTTCTCAGCTAAGTGGAAAACTTTTGATATCTTTTCTGGATATTTTGTGTATCTCTTATTCCTTGTTGGTAATTTTGATATTTCTTTAACTTTGAAGCCCTCCTTTTACCTTTCTTTTTCTACCCTTTTGGTAATTTTTAAGTACTATTGGTGCTGTACGGCCTTTCTTCCTACCCTTGTGGTATTTAAATACCCTCGTTGGTATTTCTTCCTTTTTCATCTGACTTGTGTGTATTTTGATATATATTTAGACATAGATATAGTAGAACTCTTTGCCTTAGTTTTCTGTCTGACGTGTGTACTTTGTTCATGATGTCTGATAAAAAGGGCACATCTGGGTTTAAGCGTTGTATTTCTTGTAAGGGTAAACTGCCTAACAGTGATTCCCATGATGACTGTGTTTATTGTTTGGGGTGCCCCATCTTTCGGTGCAATCCCCTTGTGAGATTTGTTAAAGTTTTAGTCAGCGCACCTTGAAAGAGTGCAAAAACTGATTCTAAAGGGCCTCTAAAGTCACCCTTTTCAGAGGCCCTTTCTGCGATGGAGGTCTCATCCCCTCCAGCCAGGGATAAGAAAAGGTCCCACTCTGTTCCCTCTTCACCGTCAGGTGACCAGGGCAAATCTGTAAAGTCTAAGGTACCTAAATTGCCCTCGGCGCATAAGTCCGCCTCATCAGCACTGACCTCTTCTGCTCCGACTGTTCCTATATTGGCACCAGCTTCGGCTCCGATACTGTCTACGGCACCAACTACTGACTTTCCAAAGGTCACTATAACTTCGGCATCGAGTGCCACTTCAGCACAGTGCATGCCTTCGATGTCTATCTCTGCGACTACGCTTGCTACTGAACCTTCTGTGTTGGCTCCGTGTGCTCCTTTGGCACAGAGTCCTTTCACAGTTCTGATAATGACAATTTTGACGCCACTTCTTCCAGTCTCCAAACTTGAGACATCTGTGCCGATACATTCCACACCATGGACCCGATGCTCTTCATCAACAGATCCATTTTTAGGGCAGATATACAGTCTGTTCCAAGAACGACCTGACTCCCATCGGGAGTATCCACTAGATCCACCAGGAGTCTTTCCGAGTTTGACGTGGTGCATCTTGTGGATTAGCTGTTGACAGCCATGATGATACCCACTCCGTCTAGGACCAATCCACCTGCAGGACTTGGGGTGGTTTCTCCACAGACTCCATCCTACTGTCCTCCTTTGACCGTACCATTTCCAAAGTCTTCACCTCTGACATTTTCGGAACCCCCCCCCCCCCCGTCTCAGTGCCTGTAGTGGACCTCACTGGGTACCTTTGGCCTTCAGGCCCCTCTGAACTGGGCCTTCCTCAACCCTGTGATTGGGCTGTGGACTCTTTGGCTCGTGGTATTATTCCGAGTATGTCTACGGTTCCGTCCACGATGCCAGGAGTTCTGTCTGCACCGATCCTGCTTGAAGCTCCACCCTTGGGAGCAGGTTCGGTGGAGCAGGGTGTGACTCCCGGTTCCGAGGTTGTCCTTCTCTGTTCCGGGCTCCCATCCCTCTTTGGGCAGGCCTGCTTTCCAAACTATGGAGAGGGCACTTGCTTCTGGAAGCATTCCACCGACATTGGAACCCCATATCTCTTTTCCCCTGAGCTACAGCTGACACAAGCCACCGCCCCGGGACACCAGGCAGGAAAGTCTCAGGAGATCCTGTTACAGGGCGCCCCCTCTTCCGAGTCCTCTTCAGAAGCCCCCATGGAAGAGATCGTGCAAGAGGAAGCACGTAGACTCCCCTGAAGGGTCTCTGACCGAGGATAATGGATTTTGATGATGGTGAAGGATCCCCACGGTCACCCCCTGATGTCTCCTTTGGGGGCATCCTTGAAATGTTGAAACAGAGGGTTGATTGGAAGCCCACTAACCCTTCTTCTGAGGAGTCCATGTTTCTGCAGGCTTTCCGTGCCCGGCCATCTACCCCGCCTGCAGACGAGCTGGTACAACTCATGGTGCAGTGCACCTGGAAGAATCCTGACACTGTTGAGTCGTTCCCCTCTGAGACCTGACAAGAAACTACCCCCCCCTCCCAAGGAAAACCCACATTGGTCAAGAGGTTTACCAGTCAATGATATGGTGGTGGTGGCGGCCACAAAAAAGGATCTAGCCGAAGAGAGTCATATTGTTCATTCAACCAACAGAGAGTCCCAGGCTGTGGACAGATTAGGGAAGTGAGTTTTTGCTTCAGTGCATTTTGCCATACGGTCTCTGAATTCTTTGGCACATTGTACGAGGCTCCTCTCTGGAGCTCTCACAGGACAGGTGTCTGACGAGGTAAGAGGCAAAGTTGCCTCGCAGCTTGCAACCCTGGAATCTATCTCCAGTTTGTCCATGAGGTTGCTCTCGTATGCAACTGAAGGGGGCGGCTAGAGCAGTGGGTTGAGGCATAGTTATGAGACGCCATGCTTGGATTAGCCTCTCTGACTTCGTAGACCTTTTCAAGTCTTCCTTCCTGAACGCTCAAATCAAAGCATCTTCCCTTTTTGGCCTAAAGGTGAAAGACACTCTGGCCAGGTGTGAGCAGGGCGGTAAGACCCTGTCTGCCGTAGGTCTGCTTTTCTCCAAAATTCAATGTTCCTTTTCCAGGAACCAGAGGAGCAGAAAAATGTGGCACAAAAAATTTTGGGGTCTTTTCTGTGCCACACGTGGTGATAATACCCCCAGGGGCAGAGGGGATAACAATTCTGGAATATGCCCCTACCGAGGCAGAGGGGGTCTGCGTAATCAGGGACCCAGGGATTCTTTCTCTGGGCAGCCTTACCAGCGCTCCTGAAGTGCGGCCCGATTGCTTTCCTCTGGAAGCAGTTGGATGTTTCTCTCTGCACCGTTGGGTGCAGAAGATCATAACCAGAGGCTACACCATTCCCCTCATCACTTATCCAAAACTTCGACAAGACTTCCCGATGTTCCACCCAGTCAAAGGGAAGAAGCATCTGCAGAAATAAACTGCGTCAAAAAGAGTCATCCAAATAGTCCCACCAGACCAATGTGGGTCCGGATTCTACTCAAGATTCTTTTTGGTGCCAAAAAAGACAGGGGACTGGAGACCAATTCTGGATCTTGGCAATTTGAAGAAGTTCGTTGCCCAAACGAAATTCTGGATGGTCATGGTCCATTCTCCCTTTTCTAAGGGAAGGTGATTGGATGTGCTCGGTAGATCTCCAGGACGCGCATTACCACATCAAAATGGACAAATGCTGCAGGAGTTTACTTCACTTCCAGCTAGGAGCCAATCACTACCAATTTTGTGCCCTGCCATTTGGACTCTCTACAGCCCCTAGAGTGTTTCCAAAGTGCGTGGCACTGGTCACAGCTCACTTGAGGCTGCAAGGATTGCGGGTATTTCCGTATTTGGATGATTGGCTCCTTACCGCCTCCACCAAACATTTTCTGGTAACAGCCCTGCAGTACACTCTTTCCTTGGGGAGACTTTTGGGAATAAAGATAAACTGGGAGAAATCCAACCTTGCTCTGACTTGGAACATTGAGTTCATTGGAGCAGCCTTCGACACCTGTTCTTCTCTGGTGACTCTCCCAACTCACAGACTTCAGAGATTGAGGCTCCAGCTCCAGGTGATACTCTGTCAAAAGAAAGCTTCAGCAAGGGAGGTTCTTCAGGTTTTAGGATCCATGGCAGCTTCCATACCAATAGTGCCTCTTGTGGAACTGCATATGCGACTACTTCAATGGCTTCTGCTATCTTAATGGTTTCCGAATTACCACCCTCTGTGCTTTCAAATTCAGATGACCAATTGTTGCAAGCAGGACCTTCTTTGGTGGATGAGGCCAGACACAGAACTTTGGATCAGCCCATCCCATCCCCCCCAGCCCAAGGCCATTGTGACCACAGATGCTTGCCTGATAGGGTGGGAGGGCAATTTTCAGGGAAAGACCGTCCAATGCAGATGGTCCACTTTGGAGGCCAACCTGCATATCAACATAGAACTGAGAACGGTGCTGTTAGCGTTGCAAGCATTCCAATCTGTTCTTCCTTCTGGACAATTGCAGTTCAATCAGACAGCATGTCAGTAGTCTGGTATATCAACAAGCAAAGAGGAACAAAGTCCTATCCCCTGTGTCGAGAGGCCATTAGAATTTGGCAGTGGGCGATAGCGTCTAACCACTTGCTGATAGCAACGCATATCCCTGGGAATTCCAATGTGATTGCAGACAAGTTGAGCAGATGTTTTCTCTTACCTCACAAGTGATTCCTCAATCCCGACATAGTGGCAAAATTTTCAGCCGTTGGGGCCAGCCTTGCTGCGACCTATTCGCCTCCCCATCAAACAACAAATGCAGCAGCTATTTTGTCCTATTTACCCCATGGGAGAGTCCCCCCGAGGGACATTCTGATTCACAGCCCACGGGACTGCTATATGCCTTTCCCTCTGATTCCCCAATTCATAAAGAAAACTGTTTGATTGAAATGCAAAGTGATCCTTATAGCCCCCCTTTTGCCCTTGACAAGCTTTGTTCCCCTTCCTTCAGCCTCATCTGTTATGTCTATGGTGGATTCTGGACCCTTTTCCAGACCTGGTTTCTCACCCCCAAGGGTTGTCACCAGAACCTATTCAGCCTCAAGCTGACAGCTTAGTTTCTCCACTTCCATTGATCGCCAGGCAGGATAACCTTCCCTCACTTGTACATGACATTATCCTGGCCTCACACAAACCATCCACCAAAAGACTATATCTAGACAAATGGAAGAGGTTCTCTGTTTGGTCTAAGAAAAGAAGGCTAGACCCATACTCACCCCCAGTTACAGCAGTCTTACAATATCTGTCAGAATTCTTCGAAGATGGAACTGTAGCTTCTACCATACGAGTACATCTGGCGGCTATTTCTAACTCTCATGATGGTTTGGATAATTCTCCCCTCATCTCTCTTCGCTTATGCAAAACCTTTCTTGAGGGAATCTCTCACATTAGGTCTCCAATCAGACAACCAGAAGAGCCATAGAACCTCACATTAGTTCTTCAGTTCTTAACTCAACCTCCATTTGAACCTGAAGCAAAGTGTGACCTCAAAATTTTATCTTGGAAGTTCTTTTTCCTGGTAGCCATCATGTCAGCCAGACAAATTTCAGAGCTTCAGGCATTATGCATTACAAGGCCCTATTTAATCTTCCACAAGGACAGAGTATCACTCCGGACAAAACCCATCTTTTCTCCCCGAAGTTATTTCTGATTTTTCCATCAATCAATTGATTTGCCAGTATTTTTCCCAAATTTTACTAATAAAGGGGAATACTGTCTACATTCTTTGGATGTACACAGACAACTGAGGTTTATTTAGACAAAACCAAAGCAATACATAAAACTGACAAACTTTTCATTTCCTTTTCTGGACCTAGAATGGGAAATTCTGTCTCCAAGGTCACTTTATCTAAATGGCTCCGGGACTGCATATGCTACATCTGTTCACTTGCAAAAAAAAACTATACCACAGAATGTTAAAGCCCACTCTACCAGATCTGTGGCAACTTTGGTAGCCATCCATTCGAGAGCCTCTCTGGATGATATTTGTGCAGCAGCCACATGGGCTAACCTCCACACTTTTATTAGTCATTACAAATTAGATGTGGTCTCCAAAGGGAGATCTGCCTTTGGCTCAGTGGTGCTCAGGAACGTTCTTCTGTAAGGGCCACCCAAGGAACACAAGGTAGCTGAGGATTCTGTCCCATCAGTGATGAATGGGAAGAAGATTAACAACATCAGATAAAGACATTGTCTTACCATAATGTTCCATCTGTGTTGTTGATCTTGTTTCATTCATCACTTCCCACCCTCCTCCCCCCTCCAAAGGCTCCTCCGGGACACTTTAGGTCCAAGTGGTGAGTTAGGACATTTGCACAGAAATAGCCTCTGCTTTACTAATACAGGATGGGCAAACTCGATCTGAGGTAACATGGAGAAGGGCACTATGGGTAAAAACTTAGCTCAAGAGTTTTTTGGCTGGCGCGTGCTTGGTATTAGGCTGACATGGTTCTAAGGGCTTGGAACCGAACCCATCAGTGATGAATAAAAGATAATCAGCAACACCGATGGAACGTTATGGTAAAACATAACTTTTTTATTGTCAATGTCACCCCATCTTAAATTATTCATTACCTCAGTGGCTCTAAATACAAAAGAATGATCATTACCATAATCAGAATAGTGCTTAGCAATCGCATTAGTCCGAATAGACCTGTGTATTTCAGATCTGTGCTCTGTAATGCATTCTTTTAACTTCCTCCATGATTTACCTACATAGAAAGCACTACATATTCTACACATTGCAGGATAAAATAATATGAGTATTACATGTTGCAAAACAGTTGAATACTTGTTCCTTACCTGTACTTGGAGGTTTATCATCAGTACATATAAACCCACAACAGCAACAATTGTGGCAAGGATAAGTACCATATTTATTCATAACTTTCCATGGGACCTGTTTTGTATCTTTAGAACATAAACGATTTTAAGGCTATTACAGTTCTTATAAGCAAAACATGGATTATCACCGATCAGAGATTGGAGTTCTCATAAACGCCCTGAAGATCCCCCAGTTATTATTAATATCCTTGACACACTTCGTTTGTAAATATAAGTGATAATATAGAGTATTTTGCTCAACCTAGTATCAACCGAAGGTTGATCAAATTCACAATTATGATGATTAAAACAAGGTTGATAATATTGTCTCTACCACTTAGTTCCTTGTATTATGTAGTAAAGTCTCATCATAACCTCGGTCTCTGAATTCCTGTGTCATTTCATCTATCTGTTCATAACAAGCTTTTTCATTGGTATTTAAACTACATGCATGCTGGAATTGACTTTTTACAGTTCCTTTAAAAGCATGCCTGGTGTGCATACTTTTATTGTGTAGATAACGATTTACCTGTACTTCATTTTTAAACAGATTTGTACATATGGTGCCTGCATCAAACTTTATCGACACATCTAAGAACTGAATTTGATCAGAATATTTCATTTCAAATTTCAAAAAAAAAAAAAAAAAAAAACAGTAGACCCATTGATGAATTCAAAAAAGTTATTTAACTCAATAGGGATTCCCTTCTATAACAGAAATATGTCTATGAATCTCTTAAAAATATTTTATGTACTTCAGGACCATTGCATATAAATTCTTCCTTCCATTTATTAAGTATTAAATTTGCATAGGTGTTTGCTATGAGTGCCCATCGCAACACCTGCTGTTTGATGGTATGACTGTTGGGCAGAAATAAACCCAACAAGTTCTAATAACTCACATAGTCTCAGTCTCTGAAATGCCACTGTATCTAGTTAGTAACTCCCTAATCACGAGTACTGTACTGGTTTGGAATTATAGGAAAGAGAGATTTTGTCTAAAGTTACAAATAGTAAATCAACCAAATCTGTATTTCTACACCATTCCAAAAGACAATTCAGAAAATGCCCTGTGTACTTAATGTAACTCCGAACATATATCAAGTAATTGCTCAAGCTTTTTTGTAAATACAAAAAAAGTTGGTTCAGTGATCCATCCTCTACCTGTGGCAATAGGTTTCATCTGAGGATAGGTCTAAGATTTGTGTACCTTCGGAAGCCCATAAAAGAATGGTAAAACTGGACCAGGAACTGTAAAAATAAATAATTGTAAAGCAATATTATTCATTAATTGGAGATTATAGACCAACATAGTAATGTTACTAATAATTTTTTAACATCACCAGCTATTTTCCTAAAATTTAACCCATCTGGCAACAAAATGTTCATATTAGTTAAATAGTCATCCCTATTCATCAACACAATTCAACCCCCTTTATCTGTATATTTGATAATATCTTCATCCTTCTGTAAATTAATCAATGCTTCATACTAATTTTTTGTTACATTATAAAACTTGAACTTAATATTTTGCTCCTATAACTTATATAATTGTTCACATACTTAATAAAATGCAGTTATCACGAGGTTACTTACAGGAATGTAAGTACTGCTTCTCTTGCATGTGTGACCTTCAGTCAGAGTTATCTTTAAAAATTAATTTCAAGTTCAAGTTTTTAACAGAGTTTTAAGTCAGTGAGAGGATCTACTATGCGGTCTGATTTTGTCGGAATAAATGTTATACCTTTGTTCAAAAGAGAGATTTCATCTGCTGAGAGTTCACTAGTGGACAGATTTATCCCAGATCTCAAATTCTTTTCCGTACTTGCCTGGATTGACTCCTCTGCTTAACTGTAGTGAAGCTCCATTTGGTGCTTTTGTTTGGGCTTGGGCAGGAGACCACAGGATCCAGGGGAAGTGGCTGGCCTATGTAATAAAAGAG
Source organism: Protopterus annectens (assembly GCF_019279795.1). Lineage (NCBI taxonomy): Eukaryota > Metazoa > Chordata > Ceratodontiformes > Protopteridae > Protopterus > Protopterus annectens. The sequence goes on along the minus strand of NC_056740.1, from coordinate 73,165,219 downwards.
CACATCAACTTAAAGGAAATGAAGGCACTTCTTCAGTCCCTACAGAACACCTTAGGAAACCAGGCAGTCTTCTGGAACACACAGACAACACCACAGTGATATGGTACTGAAACAAACAGGGAACAACAAGATCCTACCCTCTCTGCAGGCTAGCACTGGAGGTTTGGTACCTAGACTCTCAGATGAAGCTGAATCTTTGAACCCAATACATTCCCTTCCATCAGAATGTTTTGGTTGACTGTCTAAGCAGAGAGACTTGGAAGATATCACAAATGGTCATTGAACACAGAGGTGTTCAAAACTACCACTATCAGGTGGGGGGAACCCTTAGATGGACCTCTTTTCCTCTTCCAAAAAACATCATCTTCCTCTGTTCTACGCAAGGACTCCCAACACCTCTAGCTTGGAAGACAGATGCCTTCTTCTCATGGATAGGGAAGTTCCTTTATGCATATCCACCCTTTACATCTGCTTCCAAGGCTCCTCAAGTCCCAGAAGAATTACCCAAAAATGTCTGCTTATGGCACTATTCTGGCCAAGACAGGACTGGTTTCCCTAGTATTTCACCTTTCAAAATGAAAGTTCTGGAGAACCCCTCCAATACCAGGTAAATTTGACTTGGAGCTGATCTCCCTGGGCCTCCACTGAAAAAGGGCACATGTCCAGCTGGACTTTCCCGGTAAACAAATGTAAAATAAATAAAATAAAATAATCCCCAACAGAAAGGACAACTCCGTCGCAATCTTAATTCTCTCACCCTGACCCTCTGGTAATAGAATTTTAATTATTACCAGACATAGTTTGTCTGAAGAAGTGATTCGAATTCTACAGGAGGCCAGGAAACCTAACACCAGAAAGTCTTTCACAGCCAAGGCGAAGGGATTTTCCATCTGGTGCTTAAAACACACACTGCAACCCCTTCTTACGGACACCCTCACAGTACTACAATACTTGTATGACCTGTTATACTCAGGGTTGGCCTAGTCTTCCATTAAGACTCATTTATCAGCCATTAACATTTGTCTACCTGTGGAGCCCCGCTCTTATGTCCAGGACAGAGGTCAAACTTTTCCTAAGGGGAATTTAATACCTTAACCCCCCCTACCCCACATAAATTGATTACCCCTCCTTAGGATCTTAATTTTGTTCTGGAAAAGCTAGCTTTAACCTCTTGTAAGCCAGCTCCCTCAGCTACCTTAAAATTCTGCACTTGGAAAACAGTGCTCCTCCTGGCCTTGCCATCAGCCTGCAGAATCTCAGAACTACAACCTGTCATGACCATTCCCTCCCTTCCTTGTTTTCCATAAAGACAGGGTAGGTCTCGGGGCCAGTCCATCCTTCATGCCAAAAGTGGTTAATGAACTTGCACTCAACCAAACAATTAATCTGCCTACCTTTTTCTCCAATTCCCAGAGTAAGGGGGAGAGAATAGTGCACACTTTAGACATTCACAGACCGCTGATGTTTTGCCTAGATGAAGCTAAGGATATCAGAAAAACAGACTGTTTTCCTCCTTCATGGAATCCAGGCTATGCCAACCAGTTTCCAAACAATCTCTTGCCACCTGGATTTCAAAGGCTGTTTCTTTCTGCTGTTCTCATCATGGAAAAACTGTACTGCCTTAAAGGCTCATTCCACTGAAAAGACATGAAGTTGAATTCTTTCTCAAGGTCTAGGACAGTGTTTGCCAAAATTGTTCTGTCTGACCTCTTGGACTCTTCATCTTCTGGTTCATTTTAACCTGCTACCCTCTTTCTCTACAGCTCAGGGAATTACTGATCTGTTAAGAATGCTGCAAAAGTGACTCAGTCAGGACATGGTACAGTTGTGTAAGCACTTACTATAACAGTAGATTAACTGCTGATCACTGTTGCCGTATTCCTTCCCTCCCACTTAACCCCTTTCTTTACTCCTTTTCATTTCATTGGCACTAATGTGCTGCCTTTTGTACATACACAAGCACATTCTGTGCCACAAGAACATGATCTTACTTTCAGAGGGGGAACTTGCTTACCCTGTTCGACCTAAGCACCTCTTAGTTGAACTTTCTCCTTGTTGGTTGTCTTCAGGCCGATGCTGGCTTGGAGATAGTCTGGGGTTCTCATACACAAGTCTGTTTTATACCCAGATGCCTAAGAGCTGAGGTCATCACCCCGATGTATGTCCTATGAAGGTAAAGCTTTGGCACTCTGGCTGGATGTCAGCGAGCAACAACCCACCTGTTAGGAATACTGCAACAGTGATCAGTAGGATATTTACTGTTAATGGTAGATTCTTACACAACTGTACTTTTTTAATTTGGCTTATTGTAAGCCTTAATTAAGTAAACCAAATAGTTATGCTGTATTATAACTTTGCTTAATAAATGTGTTGGTTTGCTGAGAATTACTTGCCAGGTTACCATCAACTATGAGAAATTAATGAGAACATCTGATATTAGCAATTGTCATTGCTTAAAGTTGACTTGCACAGTAATTGTAGTTTAGTACTAACTAAAGATGTATGTTTAATAAAAACAAGAGTGAGACACTTGGTAAGTAGAAATCAAAACATTAATCCTTCCTCTGAACCAACATGTGGTTGCAGCATCACCCAAAAGCCCACAGTGCAGTTGGTCACTTTTCATCCACGTATCTGTGAGTGATGTTGAACAAATATGCCACTGCACATAACACTGTGTGCTGTCATTTGCTGCCTCTTTCGCAGTGCTGAAGCTTAAGTTCAGGAGCGTTGTCACTGTTTCTAGTAGACATACTAGCCGTTTGCATTGTACAGGCACACTTTTGTCTGAATGTAGACCTGATAAGTAATGATGTCTTCATGATCTAGCTTAGCACTCACCTGAAGGTGAATGGAAAATCTCAGATCTCAAGGGGAACATGGCTAGTAAATGTGTAAGTCCATTATCTTTGGATGTTTCATCCAAGAGTTTATAGGCACACACCCATTATAGATGGATTTCGCAGAAACTGGGACGTTGTAATTTGAATTGAGCAACCTTGTGGTGAGAAGAGCATTGGCAGTATGCTGTGGCAGTTCACACTTTGGCTGCAGTCCATACATATCAGTGCAATGCTTTTAGTTCTCAAGATCTTGTGTCCATTACAAGCTCTCAGAAACCTTAGTATCTTTTGCAAGTCTAGATGGACAAAAGCAGCTTAGCTGATAAAATGATTAATGCCTTTACCTTACAGACACAAAGTACAGGGCTTGATTCTTACCTTTGGGATGAGAAGTTTGGGTAGGCTTAAAATGGCCCACAAGGGCAGATAGCATTTTACTAAGCTATAAACTAATGATTGTTCTTTACAGTTGGAAGGACTCAGACCTGTTTACACTTACTGATAGTAAAGCACATACTAATTATAACTCTGAAAACAGTGTTATTTATGCTGCTTTTAAAGCTAGGAACACATTTTCTGCTGATCAGTCTGTAGGAATAAAATTTAGATGCATGTTCATCCCATTTCCTAAGAGGTTGGCATCTAGCTACAAAACTGCTGTGTAGCCATACATAATCCAAAGCATCCATTATATGGAGTTTTTTGGAGTAAGGCTCAGTATTCAGCATTACTATTGGTTAGCATGTTTAAAAAGTGTTTAACTTTGCTTCTATTTAATACCAGCGTTTGCACACAGCTGAGACCTACGCAGCAGAGGTTAGTACCAGCGGTTATAGACAGAAAGGCTTTAAGACTAGTTTTTCTTAAATGCTTGTGAACCTTCTAAGGCTTCTCTCCTTTTATGCGCGCAGTTCAGTCGCATGCTACTGCTCAGAGAGCAACTCTGATGTAAGTTTTGTGGCATTGCTGCAGGTGTCCACTCCTA